>NC_086448.1:546470642-546625642 GCF_028390025.1 Pseudophryne corroboree | reverse complement strand
GACATACTCAGTCTTCCCCCCACAGTGTTTGTTCACAGATTGTAAGGGATATGTGTACCAATTTTGTAGTACATTGCTCCAGTAATTCCGGAGTTATGCTGTCTCCTGATATAGTCTGCGCTGCTGTCTGCGCCCCTATGGGTGCTAGGGATTTCAAATCGTTTTAGTTGCCTCTGCCGTGTTTTTAATACGCTCGTATGTAAAATTTCACAATCTTCGCTTGTAAACTGTGGATTTGTATAGAAAGACAGAAGGACAAATTTTCATTTTTATAGATTAGATTTCTGGTGTGTCATGAAAGCTTCATGTAACTGTGGTTATGGATTTTTTTCAGGGCCGCCTTTTTATGTGCCTAAATCAGAGGTGGAAGCATTATTTGGTAAGTAAATATGGGGGTAATTCTGAGTTGATCGCAGCTTCAAGTTTGTTAGCAATTGGACAAAACCATGTGCACTGCAGGGGAGGCAGATATAACATGTGCAGAGAGAGAGAGAGATTTGGGTGTGGTGTGTTCAATCTGCAATCTAAATTGCAGTGTAAAAATAAAGCAGCCAGTATTTACCCTGCACAGAAACAAAATAACCCTCCCAAATCTAACTCTCTCTGCAAATGTTATATCTGCCCCCCCCCCCCCCCCTGCAGTGCACATGGTTTTGCCCAACTGCTAAAAAATGTCCTGCTGCGATCAACTTGGAATTACCCCCTATGTACAAAAATGTGTTACGCTGTGAGTGTATGTGAACATTCTTCTATTGTATAAACTTTACTAAGAAAAAACTGCAGTCTAGATTACTGGGGGAAGACTGAAAAATAAACGTATTCCTCTGCAACAAACTGACACTGTTATACATACATGCATATTCTCCAGTATCTGTCTATGTATCATTGTATATTCCACTATATGGCTCTGTGGCAGTGCATTGCTATGGTAATGTAAAACTGTTCATGAGCACATACCCTAATGGTATATGTTTAATTTGCTGGCTGTCGGGATCCCGGCGTTCAGGATACTGACACCGGAATCCCTACAGCTGGCAATGCCGACAGCCGGAATTCCGGCGCAACAGAACTATTCCCACTTGTGGGTGTCCATGACATCCAAAGAGTGGGAATAGAACCTGTGGTGAGCGCAGCAAGCCCGCATCGTGGCGAGCATAGCAAGACCGCAAGGGACACTCTGCGCTCGTCCCGCTGCCGGCATGCGGTTAAACATACTGAACCCGCCCTAATACAGAAAGCCTTTTCCCTTCCTGGAAACTAAATGATGAGACGTGCCTGGTATTTTTGTTGATAATAATTCTGTGTAACACAGTGTATTGGGCCAATAAAATATTCTCTTACTAATTGTAATTTCAAGAATGATGACTTTTTGATATATAGGCCATGTTTTGACAGGAATTTTAAGCAGTTTTAAGAAAAAAAGTAGATTACATATAAAAACTGTTGATATTTATATAGGATGACCAGAAAATACTTCTAACATGGTAGTGTTCCTGCTAGGCTGTTTGATGTTAAACTGAAAAAATGTGCCCTGCCCTTATGTTGGCGTCCTGCTGAAACAGCCTGGCCTTTGCCATCCCCCCTGCGGGCTCAGTGTCCTGCAGAAGAGAAAATATGTGGTTTAGTGCTCACTGCCGGTGAATGGATACCGTGCGTATGCGCACACCATCTGTTCACAGTGATGGGAGAGCTTGGGGTCAGCCCAGCATCTCTGTAAGTGCTGGGCACTCCTCCAAGTGTAACGAACAGAGGGCGTGTAACGAGGCCACCCCCCCTTTTTGCCACGCACATGGGTACCCTACCCTTTTCCTGGCCAGCGCCCTACCCACTGTTCACCGTAGAGTGAACACTACATAGGGTACAGTACTATTATCTCATTTGTTCATTGTTGTATTACTTTTCTTTTTTCCTTTTTAGGCTCTTTGTGCAATTTTAAGCAGTTGAAGAAGGTTGAGGTTTTTACTGACAAGCAGAAACTCTGGGGACTTGATTTCTTCTTTGAAGACATTTACCTCTTAACTAGAAAATCCCATTCATGATTAACTGAAGAGTTTTAAACGGATGCTGTTTGGAGGCACAAGTTAAACCAATTACTGCTTCATGTTATATATTATATATTTTCAAATTTTAGACTTCCTTCACTTTATTATCCCTTCCACTTACAAATAAAAATGCATTTGACATGAAGGTAAAACAGCAGTACAGGCATTGTATGTTCTAGACCTCCGAGAATAGCTTCATCTTCCATACTTCTAATTGTATTTATTTTCCTCACATACTGTAGCTAGTAGTTGTTGTTGTTGTTGTTGTTATTAATTATCTTGTTTTTCTCTATACATTTTTTTATGTAGTTCTACTGTTCAGCTGAGCTTACAATCTATTTTGTGGTGAATGGGATACAGAGACTTTACCGAGGCGAAGTGAGAAGCACTAGTGCCGAGATGTAAGAACATCTCGGCTGCCAAAGGAGGAAGGGGGTTTCACTCCCCCTGCGGTGATCCTTTGCAGGGCCCCCACAGTGCATCAGCCCAGTGCTGATGCGCTGTGTTGCTCCCCTGGCCAGTGCACTGGACATGCACAAGAACTCGCCACTCACACGAGATCTCCCATGCGCATCCCGAAGCTCGCACCCACCACAGCCAGGGACAGAGCTGTCCCTACTGTAGAGATAGGACATCGACACCAGGCAGCTGTCAAAATCGATAGCTGCAGGTGTCGGAACGGTCACCGCTGCTGATTGTTCATACATTGCCCTGCACATTGGCGTGCTATCGTTTAGATGGCAGCGCCGATATAGACAGGGGTGCATAGCATACATACATGGGGGGGGGGAGCGGTATTATCGCACATAACATGCGCTGATACCTCTTCACCCCCATATCATCATTTCAAACTGTTACCCAGTGTTTTTTAACTCTAGTCCCGTGGACACAGCAGAGGAGGTTTACTGCAGGCTCCATGTAATGAAGCCCTGTTTGAATCACTGTGGAGAGAATTCGGTTCAGCTTTATAGACGCGTTTTGCCATTCCAGATTAGCAAATGACATCCATCACAAGTTTTACCTCACATCTCTAAAGGTCTAGCGTAACTGGCTGATATGTGTGCAGCTACATAGTGAGTCAATACCTGGAAGCATATCTCAAGCAATTGAATATCCGCCAGTGGTTTATGTGTGGTCATTCCGAGTTGTTCGCTCGTTACCAATTTTCGCTATGCTGCGATTTGCTGCTAAATGTGCATGGTACGCAGCGCGCATGCGCTTAGTTATTTAACTAAAAACTTAGCAGTTTTGCTGTTGTTCGTGCGGCGCTTTTCAGTCGCACTGCTGATCGGTGAGTGATTGACAGGAAAGGGGCGTTTCTGGGTGGTAACTGGCCGTTTTCCGGGAGTGTGCTAAAAAACGCAGGCGTGTCAGGCAAAAACGCAGGAGTGGCTGGAGAAACGGGGGAGTGGCTGGCCGAACGCAGGGCGTGCTTGTGACGTCAAACCAGGAACTAAACGGACTGAGCTGATCGCAATCTAGGAGTAGGTCTGGAGCTACTCAGAAACTGCAGGAAATTATTTAGTAGCAGTTCTGCTAATCTTTACTTCGCTACACTGCTATGCTAAGATACACTCCCAGAGGGCGGCGGCCTAGCGTTTGCAATGCTGCTAAAAGCAGCTAGCGAGCGAACAACTCGGAATGACCACCATGGTCTTTTAAAGATGATTAGCTGATTTCTGGTATGCAAAGCAACCAGGTGAGCATCTCCTCACACAACACACAGGACATAGAAGTTGGATCACAGTGAGCACAACAGGAAGAACAGGTTGGAAATAAACCCTTCTAAATTGGAAAATAAATATGCTAGTTTTCAAGGCAAACAAATGAAAAGAAGTTATGTAAAAAGCATGTCTTCACTTAACATCAGACACACACACACACACACTAAAATACATTAATAAACAGGGTTTTTAGCTCTGAAATGAATTAAAAAACCAAAACATTTTATCATGATTATTTATCACTGGGTACGGCCCTCTGCTGTTACGTCTCCAATGCACCACTCGGTTACCTCCTCTGAGTAATCCTTTGGCTACAGGTATGATTGTATTGACATGTGTGGCACGTGACAGGCAGCCAGTTAAGACTGAACCTTTGGTGGTGAAGGTAAGTAAGGTAAGTGGATGGGGGTGTTTGGGCTGCAACATGAGGGGGATCTGAGCGTATAAATGGGTATGACTTTGGAGACTCTGAGGCTGGGGACATTGCACATTTGGCAAAGTGTGTACATATACAGTGCATCCGGAAAGTATTCACAGCACTTCACTTTTTCCACATAGTGTTATGTTACAGCCTTATTCCAAAATGGAATACATTCATTTTTTTTCCCTCAAAATGCTACACACAATACCTCATAATGACAACATGAAAAAAAAAATTTAGATTTTTTTGCAAATTTATTAAAAATAAAAAACTAAGAAATCACATGTACATAAGTATTCACAGCCTTTGCCATGAAGCTCAAAATTTTGCTCAGGTGCATCCTGTTTCCACTGATCATCCTTGAGATGTTCCTACAGCTTAATTGGAGTCCACCTGTAATTGATTTGGAAAGGCACACACCTGTCTATATAAGGTCCCACACTTGATAGTGCATGTCTGAGCACAAACCAAGCATGAAGTCAAAGGAATTGTCTGTAGACCTCCGAGACAGGATTGTCTTGAGGCACAAATCTGGGGAAGGGTACAGAAAAATATCTGCTGCGTTGAAGGTCCCAATAAGCACAGTGGCCTCCATCATCCGTAAATGGAAGAAGTTTGGAACCACCAGGACTCTTCCTAGGGCGTCTAAACTGAGCGATTGGTTGAGAAGGGCTCTAGTCAGGGAGGTGACCAAGAACCCGATGGTCACTCTGTCAGAGCTACAGCATTCCTTTGTGGAGAGAGGAGAACCTTCCAGAAGGACAACCATCTCTGCAGCAATCCACCAATCAGGCCTGTATGGTAGAGTGGCCAGACGGAAGCCACTCCTTAGTAAAAAAGCACATGGCAGCCCGCCTGGAGGTTGCCAAAATGCACCTGAAGAACTCTCAGACTATGAGAAAGAAAATTCTCTGGTCTGATGAGACAAAGATTGAACTCTTAGGCGTGATTGCGAGGCGTCATGTTTGGAGGCAAACCGGTAACTCTCATTACCAGGCCAATAACTTCCCTTCAGTGAAGCATGGTGGTGGCAGTATCATGCTGTGGGGATGTTTTCAGGGACTGGGAGACTAGTCAGGATAGAGGGAAAGATTAATGCAGCAATGTACAGAGACATCCTGGATGAAAACCTGCTCTTGACCTCAGACTGGGGCGACGGATCATCTTTCAGCAGGACAGTGACCCTAAGCACACAGCCAAGATATCAAAGGAGTGGTTTCAGGACAACTCTGTGAATGTCCTTGAGTGGCCCAGCCAGAGCCCAGACTTGAACCCGATTGAACATCTCTGGAGAGATCTGAAAATGGCTGTGCACCAACGCTTCCCATCCAACCTGATGGAGCTTGAGAGGTGCTGCAAAGAGGAATGGCCGATACTGCCCAAAGATAGGTGTGCTTGTGGAATTATATTCAAAAAGATGAGGCTGTAATTGCTGCCAAAGGTGCATCAACAAAGTATTGAGCAAAGGCTGTGAATACTTATGTACATGTGATTTCTTAGTTTTTAATTTTTAGTAACATACATAGTAACATAGTATCTGAGGTTGAAAAAAGACAATTGTCCATCGAGTTCAACCTATTTGTGGTCTCCTACGCATGATGATTTGACTAAAATTTCTGACTGATGCTGCTGTCAACCGTTGCATTTTATCCCTATTTATAGTAACTATAATGCATGACTATGCACCATACCCCTGGATATCCTTATCCATTAGGAATTTATCTAACCCATTCTTAAAGGTGTTGACAGATTCCGCCATTACAACTCCCTCGGGCAGGGAATTCCAAACACGTATTGTCCTTACCGTGAAAAAGCCTTTACGACGTATTGTGCGAAATCTCCTCTCCTCTAACCTGAGCGAGTGTCCACGAGTCCTCTGTGTTGATCTAACCAAAAACAGGTCCCGCGCAAGCTCTGTGTATTGTCCCCTTATATATTTGTAGATGTTGATCATATCCCCTCTTAGTCTCCGCTTTTCCAATGTAAACATGCCTAGTCTTTCAAGCCTTTCCTTGTATTCCATATCTCCATGCCCTTAATTAGTTTGGTCGCCCTCCTCTGTACCTTTTCTAGCTCCAGGATATCCTTTTTGTAGTACGGTGCCCAGAATTGTACACAGTATTCAAGGTTTGGTCTCACTAGTGATTTATATAACGGGAGTATAATACTCTCGTCCCTAGCATCAATACCCTGTTTTATGCATGCTAATATCTTATTAGCCTTCTTTGCTGCAGTCCTACTTTGGGTACTACTGCTTAGCTTGCTATCTATGAGGACACCCAAGTCCTTTTCCAGTACAGAATCCCCTAATTTTACCCCATTTAGTAGGTAGATGTAATTTTTGTTCTTGTTACCACAGTGTTACCTTACACTTGTCTGTGTTGAAGCGCATTCTCCATTTGGCTGCCCAAGCTTCTAATTTAACTAAGTCGTTCTGAAGAGACTCGGCATCCTCCTCTATTTATAGCCTTACACAATTTGGTATCATCTGCAAAAATTGACACCATGCTCTCTAGACCTTCTGTTAGGTCGTTAATGAAAATATTGAACAATAGCGGTCCTAATACTGAGCCTTGCGGCACACCACTTAGCACTTCAGTCCAAGTTGAAAAAGATCCATTAACCACAACGCGCTGCTCCCTATTATCTACATTTGCACAAATCTCAAAAAAAACTTTTTTCACATTGTCATTATGGGGTATTGTGTGTAGAATTTTGAGGGGGGAAAAAATAATTTATTCCAGTTTGGAATAATGCTGTAACATAACAAAATGTGGAAAAAGTGAAGGGCTGTGAATACTTTCCGGATGCACTGCACTCCACCTACATTTCATTGTACTGCTCTCAGGCCTCTGATCTAGTTCTTAATTAATGAAAACATTCTTGGTTTCTATAGGGTTACTGCCATCCAGTCTGCCACTGCTGTGTTGCAAAGATGTGCTATATTCTTTTAAACTGCCATGTGTTTGTGCTGCTGCTCTGTTGCTTAGTTTAGCCATCCAGCTTTTGGACAATATTGGTGAACAATGCAGTATTGTAAATTGTGAGGTAGTCAAAACTGACTGGAAATTAATGTTATTGAAGTTAATAATACAAACAGGGTAGACTCCGAAGAGGGGACCCCCAGTATAGTGTCCCCCTTCCGAGTCTACCTCAGGCCTGGGATATGCCCCGCGCACCCCTGGGTGGTGGGTGTGAGGTTGATAGTTGTCAAAGTTGTATTAACATTGTCCGTTACAGTGGGACTACAGGTTACAGCAAGAACCACAAGTGCCAGCATGCCCGGACATTAAGGGCCTGTTGGCACCTGTAGTCTGCCTGTAAAGAAAATCTTAGCGACACAAAACCGAATGTTTTAATTTATTACACTGCACCTTTAGCTGTGGGGTGGCTGCCTTTAAATTATTTTGTGTGGCCGCCACTTCCCCAAGACTTCCGGTGTGTCTGTTTTACTTTGCTGTACACCTGAAGTACGGCGGCCTTTAAGGTCTTTTACGTGACTGCCACACCCCCTGGCCTTGTGTCTGCTGCATCTTTTTTCATCTTCAACTGGGTCGGTGGCCTTTAAGCTCTTTTGTATGTCTGCCACCCACCAGAACTTCCTCGGCATCTTCTGTCTTCAGGAGCTCTTGTTAGCTACTTCTCCTCGTCTGTCGGATTGCCTGCCCCAGCCTTGTGCTGGCTAATATTAGACGGTACAAGGGAAGGGCGATGACGTGGCAAGCCACAATTGGCTCACCGTAGCAATCTTGAATTTTGAATATGTCTCTGAGCAACATTTTAAAAATGGGCAATTGTGCCCGTAGGGCAGTGGTGGAAAGCCACCACCGCTGCCCTACACCTGCTGAATGCTGCTGTAAGGCAGAGCCGTAACTAAGGGGGGGAATGTGACCTGGGCACTGGATTGGAGGGGGCACCGCAATGCTTACACCCCCTCCGAGTCCCGATGCGCACAGGTCCCTTCGTCGGAGCAGCACAAGGCTACCGTATGATGAAACTGAAAATAAACTACAGCTCCCAGAAGCCCTTGCTGCGGGAGCTGTAGTTTACTTTCAGTTTCTTCTATGTGGACAGTCATGTGCTACCTGTTGTGCCCTAAGAGGGGGCACAGGGAACAAGTTACCCCAGCCACCCCTGCTGCCTTTGATCACCGCAGCAGTGCACTATTGCACTGCTGAGCTGGAAAAATGAATGACTGCAGCCAGAGGTCTGAAAAAGGGGCGGAGCTACACGGCACTATACTCACGGTAGAGGCTAGATCCAAGTGGCCTAAGGGACCTTTTCTGTCAGGGGGAGGAGCTACGCCAGCGGTACAGTTGGTCTAGTATCCACACCACCAACTATTACCTTTAGTAATTAGGTGGCGAGCGGAGCGAGCCACCGTGCCCGAAGCATGGCGAGCGAAGCGAGCCCGCGAGGGTACTTTTCGGGTACCTTGTTCGGCCGCAGCTCCTCCCCCTGGTGACGGGTCTCCTCCCCTAGGTACGTCAGAAGGTCCCTTCTCCCACTCCAATATAGAACCAACCCTATACTCACAGTGACAGGCCAGCCAGCACCATCGAAGAGAGGAGGGGAGAAGAGCAGCAGCACAGCCTAAATAGTGAGTGTGACACAGTGAAGGGGCACTGTATGTGTGTGCAACTACTATATGTGTGTGTATGAATGTGTTGTGCATGTGTGTGACTATGTGAATAGGTGTGTCACTACATATCTGTATGCGTGCTTGTGTGTCACTGTATGTATGTATGTATGTGTGTGTGACTATGTATGTATACAGGTGTGTGACTATGTATGTGAGTAACTGAATGCGTGCGTGTATGTGTTTAGATGTGTGACAGTATGTATGTGTGTGATTTTACATATGTATCAATGTATGGGGTATTATTTCCTTTTTAACTTCATCTGTAGCCCAAATGTCTAACTAAGGTGGTCATTCCGAGTTGATCGAACGTAGCAACTTTTTGCTGCTCGTGCGATCAACTAGACGCCACCTATGGGGGAGTGTAGTTTAGCATAGCAAGGCTGCGATCGCTTGTGCAGCCCTGCT
Source organism: Pseudophryne corroboree (assembly GCF_028390025.1). NCBI lineage: Eukaryota > Metazoa > Chordata > Amphibia > Anura > Myobatrachidae > Pseudophryne > Pseudophryne corroboree. Next base: position 546,616,408 of record NC_086448.1, on the reverse strand, counting down.
ATGCTAAAAAAGTTTTATGTAAAACAAGACCAGCCCTGCAGTTACTTACCCTGTGCGATGGATCCAGCGATGAAGGTCCCGGAATTGACATCAGACATCTGCCCTCCAAACGCCTGGACAAACCTGCGTTTGGATCTCCTCGTCCGGAAAACGGAGAGTTGACACCCTGGAACGCCTTCCTCCTGGCAATCTTCTTGCAGTTGCCGCTGTGACCACTTTCTTCGTATGTGGCGTCACTGCCCGGAGACTGTCGTCGCCGGGCAATGACGCACCTGCACAATGCGGCCGCTGCACACGCGCAGTTCCGACCCGTTCTCACCGCTGCAATGAACTGCAGCGTGCGAACGTGTCGGAATGACCCCCTGAGTCCAGCTAAATGTCTAGAAAAGAAGCTATATAGCAGCTACCAGCCCTTTGCTCTCATGGAGTATATATGGGTTGGGGTTATGTGGCCGGTGCACGGTCAGCATACCGACGCCAGGATCCCGGCCGCCAGAATGCCGTCAGGGGGTGAGTGTAAAAAAGCCCCTTGTGGGCTTCGCTGCGCTGGCCACAGGTTCTATTCCTGCTCTATGGGTGTCGTGGACACCCATGAGTGGAAATAGCCCGTTAGCTGGTACTGGCTGATGGCATTGTCAGTCTTCGTACAGAGTTACACGTGGTGGTGGGTTGGTTGTCTGTGCGTGTGTGTAGGGGGGGCGCCGGATTACTGTTTTGCCCCGGGTGACAAAAATCCTAGTTTCGGCCCTGTGTAAGGGATCCCCAGGGTCTATCCCCGCATTCTCTGCCACCGGACTCTGCAGTAATGAATCCTCAGGATCCATCTCCACTGCCACATCAGCAGGCAGTGTCAGGATCCCTCCAGATCCGGTCCTGCTGCCACAGGATGTTCTCAGTAGGCTCCAACCAGGCCCGACGCTACCCGCTCAGCAAAGTCTGTAAAGCAGGAAGGCACCGGGTCATAGAGGCGATCTCCCCACTCTGCGACCCTGCTGATATGCACTGTTGCTGCCTGCAGCCAGAGCCTGTCACTCCTACAGGCAGCAGCGGCAACGGCAGCTTGAAAAGTGGCTGCCTCCTTATTGACTGAGCTGCAGTGCCACACTGTCCTGCCTGTTGCTGCCAGTGTCTATCACACTTATCATAGGCAGCAGCAGCAGCGCCAGAAGCATGAAGAGACGTGCCGCAGAAATGTAATTAACATTCACCACCTGCCCAGTGAAACCAAGAAGACCACACTAGCACAGCTCTGAGTAGTCTACAGAGCTCCGCCTCCCCTGTGGGCTGCTTTGAATCAAAGGGATAGCTGCAGCGCGCAGGATCCCACGTGTGACAGGCTGCTGCCTCTTTCTAAAGAAGAGAGGGGCACTGCTTATACTGCAAATATCTGGTAAGTGACGGGGCGGCTCTCAATTTCTTATAGGGTCTAATTCAGACCTGATCGCAGCAGCAAAATTGTTCTCTAATGGGCAAAAAACATGGTGGTCATTCCGACTTGATCATACGCTGCCGTTTTTCGCAGCGCAGCGATCAGGTTACTACTGTGCATGCGTATGCGTCGCAATGCGCAGGCGCGTAGTACGGGTACAAAGCGGATCGTTGATGGGCGATGGATTTAACGAAGAATCCATTCACACAGACGATCGCAACAAGATTGAAAGGAAGAGGGTGCTTATGGGTGTAAACTGACCATTTTCAGGGAGTGTTTGGAAAAACGCAGGCATGTCCAAGCGTTTGCAGGGCGGGTGTCTGACGTCAATTCCAGAACCGGACAGGCTGAAATGATCGCAGCGGCTGAGTAAGTTCAGACCTACTCAGAAGCTGCACAAACTGTTTTTGTATTGCTCGGCTGCACAGGCGTTCACACACTTGCAAAGCTAAAATACACTCCCCTGTGGGCGGTGACTATGCGTTCGCACAGCTGCAAAAAACAGCTAGCGAGCGATCAACTCAGAATGACCCCCATGTGCACTGCAGGGGGGGCAGATATAACGTGCAGAGAGAGTTAGATTTGGGTGGGTTATTTTGTTTCTGTGCTGAGTAAATACTGGCTGCTTTATTTTTACACTGCAATTTAGATTTCAGATTGAACACACCACACCCAAATCTAACTCTCTCTGCACATGTTATATCTGCCTCCCCTGCAGTGCACATGGGCCCTCATTCCGAGTTGATCGCTCGCTAGCTATTTTTTGCAGAGCAGCCATCTCGATAGTTGCCACCTCTAGGGGACTGTATTTTCGCTTTGCAAGTGTGCAAACACTTATGCAGCCGAGCGGGACAAAAAAGTTTTTTTGCAGTTTCTGAGTAGGTCTGAACTTACTCAGCCCTTGCGATCACTTCAGCCTGTCTGGTCCTGGAATTGACGTCAGACAACCGCCCTGCAAACGCTTGGACACGTCTGCGTTTTCCCTACCACTCCCAGAAAACGGTCAGTTGACACCCATAAACGCACTCTTCCTGTCAATCTCCTTGCGATCGGTTGTGCGAATGGATTCATCGCTAGAAGCCTTGCACAGCAACGATGCTGTTTGTACCCGTACGATGCGCGTGCGCATTGCGGTGCATACGCATGCACAGTAGTAACCTGATCACTGCGTTGCGAAAATCTGCAGTGTGCAATCAACTCAGAATGCCCCCCATGGTTTTGCCCATTAGCTAAAAAATTTGCTGCTGCGATCAGGTCTGAATTAGGCCCTATAAATGGTAAAAGGTTAAAAAAAGGAGAATATTGGACCATTAAAGGGTGAGTTGGAGGTCTTAATTAATGATAAGGAAAAAGCAGATTTATTGAATAAATTGTTGTCATCAGTATTCAAGTTAGAGGACCAATAGAATACAATGTGACTCCACGTGGCGCTATTTGGATACCAACAGAAAAAGGCTTACATAGTATTGATCACAAGGATTTCCAGTCTCACAGAGAATTGATTTGGAGTATTACTACAATACAAAAACATGCAAAACATAGTGCAACTCTGTTAAAACAAATGATATTTTTATTTGCTTAATCCCACTCACATAAGGATGTGTATTGATTGCATGTAGATAATCACAAAGTGGGTGAAGTGGCTTTTACTTCATAGAAGAGTCCTCCTCCATATAGAACTTGGAAAAAAGAATGATAGTGATAGTGCAACACCGTCTTTAAATTTTTAAAAACACGTATTTAATAGAATGCACTCACAGACATCAGATAAAAAACAGCATAAAACACATCGAGGATATTCCTGTGGCATGGACTGCTAGCAAGAGGAAACTCTAGGGCATAGTCACCGCAAAGTTCAAATGTCTCCAGCAGCTCGAAATGGCAGCTCCAATCCACAGGTCCTCGTCCACCCAATCTCCCTGCTTGAGGACCGGTTGATGGGAGTAGTGCACAACAAAAGCTATAATAACGATCCGTTGCTAAGTACTTGGTTAAGCGAGGAAGTAGTCCGGGAGAGACTAAGTAAAATTAAGATAAATAAATCTACTAGGCTGGATGGTCTCTACCCCGGGGTTCTTATGGAACTTAACTCAGAGCTATTAAGGCCCCTATATTTGATTTTCAGTGAGTCAATTACATCAGGAATGATGCCGAAGGACTGGCGGAGGTAGTCCCAATATTTAAAAAGGGAATTAAACTCATCCTGGTAACCTATGCTTAAAGTGGTCCTAGAGAGGAGGTGGAACTCACCCCCCCCCCCCCCATGCTTGTGAAATAAAGGGATGGCGCGCATCAGGAAAAAGGGGCATGACCTTGAAGAGGGGTGTGGTCACCCAATAGTATCCCCAATTCAAATTACGCTGCACAGTAGCACAATCTTATTCACATTACACCACATAGTAGTGTCCCTTATTCATGTTATGACGCACATTAGTGACCCTTATACACAAAGCCCACAGTAGTAGCACCCCTAATACACATAATGCCCATGGCAGTAGTGCCCCTTATGCAATACCCACTGTAGTGGTAGTGCCCCTTATGTAGAGCCCATAGTATTGGTGCCCCTTATTCAGTGCTCCCATTAGTAGTGCCCCTTATGTCCCCAGGAGTGATGCCCCTTATTAAGTGTCCCCTATGCAATGTTCTCAATAGTATTGCCCCAGTGGTAATGCCCCCTGTAGTTATGTCCCTAGTAGATATGCCCCCTGTAGTTATGCCCGCTGTAGATATGCCCCCAATTGGTGTGCCCCAATAATTCCCCAGTAGATGTGCCCCCAGTAGTTATGTCCCCTGTAGATATACCTGCTGTAGATATGCCCCCAGTTGGTGTACCCCCAGTTGGTGTGCTCCCAGTAGTAATGCCCCCTGTAGTCAGAGGCGGATTGGCCATAGGGCCTACAGGGAAGATTCCCGGTGGGCCGGCGCACCCGTGGGGCCTGTTTTGTTTGAGGACATGTGGTCCTTTTTAATGAATAAGATGCCAAACAATTTGCATATATGAAAATGACTTTGCCACTTAGCCTGTGATTGCAGATGATCTAGTGCACAGGTTCTCAAACTCGGTCCTCAGGACCCCACACGGTGCATGTTCTGCAAGTTTCCTCACAGAATAGCAAGTGAAATAATTAACTCCACCTGCGGACCTTTTAAAATGTGTCAGTGAGTAATGACTACACCTGTGCACCTGCTGGGTTACCTGCAAAACATGCACTGTGTGGGGTCCTGAGGACCGAGTTTGAGAACCTGTGATCTAGTGTATGCTCTGTCTGCCTGCTTGGCTGACATATAAGATTGAGTGAATAGTGATTGGGATACGGTTGGTGTAATAAACAAGAAAATATATCTTTCTAAAGAATGATATAGTTTCCTAAATTCTAAAGGTGTATCATATAATGTGCTCATAATATTTTATTTTATTTCCCTTTAACTTCCCCTTGATGCTGGACATGCCCACTATCTGGAAAGTCTTGGGGGGAGGGTGCTGCTGCCATGGCCCATGGCTAGACCTTACACCTCTGGTGCTGCCCAAGTGGGGCCACTAGTACAAATTTTTCCAGGGCCGCTTTTTGTTCCCAATCCGCCTCTGCCTGTAGTTATGCCCGCTGTAGCCATGCCCCCAGTAGTCATGTTCCCAGTAGTTATGTCCCCAGTAGATGTGCCCACTGTAGATATGCCCCAAGTAGGTTTGCCCCCGTAATTATGCCTGCTGTAGATATGCCCCCAGTTGTTGTGCCCCCAGTAGTAATGCCACCTTAGTTATGTCCCCAGTAGATGTGCCCCCTGTAGTTATGCCTGCTGTAGATTTGCCCCCAGTAGTTATGCCCCCAGTAGTAATGCCCCTGTAGTTATGTGCCCTCTGTAGTTATGCCCCAGTTGGTGTGCCACCAGTAATAATGCCCCCTGTAGTTATGCCCCCAGTAGGTGTGCCAACAGTAGTAATGCCCCCGTAGTTATGTCCCCAGTAGATGTGCCCCCTGTAGTTATGCCGCTGTAGAAATGCCCCCAGTAGGTGTGCCCCCAGTAGTAATGCACCAGTTGTTATGTACCCAGTAGATGTGCTCCCTGTAGCTATGCCCCCAGTAGGTTTGCAACCAGTTGGTGTGCCCCCAGTTTGTTTGCCGCCCAGTAGATATGCCCCCAGTTTCCCCCCTCTAGTAGCACTGCTTACACACACAAAAGATTAAAAAAAAACAATACTCACCTGCCCCACTCCTGCTTCTGGACCACAGCCTCCGTCTGTCGCCCGCTCCTCGCAGCTGTGGGAGAGACATCATGACGTCTCTCCCATAGCGCACAGCTGCGCACACTGCCTGAGCCGGAAGTCCTGAGGTCTGGCTTCCGGCTGCGCTTAGGAGGAAAGCCGTCGCCCACTGCTAACAGTCTCAGCGGGCGCCCGGCATTTCCCTAGGTTAGGTGAGCCAGAGGACAGTAACTATCAGTAAGTTTGGCATCTATAGTGGGGAAAATATTGGAAGGTATAAAAAGTGATAGCATACTGGAGTACTTGGATACCAACAAGGTTATTACTAGGAATCAGCATGGTTTTGTGAAGGACAGGTCATGTCAAACTAACTTAATAAGCGTCTATGAGAAAGTGAGCGATAATATTGATCAGGGTAAAGCAGTGGATGTGGTCTTTTTGGACTTTGCTAAGGCCTTTGACAAAGCCCCACATAAGAGACTATTTTAAGAGAGTTTGGGGTAGGAATCACTATTTGTACTTGGGTGAGTAATTGGCTGTACAACAGGGAACAGCGAGTGGGGATAAATGGGATGTTCTCTGAATGGGCCTCAGTGCTCAGTGGAATACCGCAGGGTTCAGTTCTTGGACCACTGCTGTTTAACATATTCATTAATGACCTAGGAAGCACAGTGTCAAAACGATACTAAACTGTGTAGAGTCATTAATTCAGACAAGGATGTTGAGTCTGTACAGAATGATTTATCTAGACTGGAGGTCTGGGCGGATAAATGGAGAATATAGAAAAATGTAAAGTTATGCACTTCGGGACCAAGAACAAGCAAGCAGCCTATAAATTAAATGGGGAAAATGTAGGGATAACGGTAGTTGAAAAGGATTAGGGTGTTCTCTTTGATAATAGACTTAGTAGCAGTATGCAATGTCAAAATACAGCAACAAATGCAAGTAAGGTGTTATCATGCATAAAACAGGGAATGGAGACAAGGGATGAGAGTGTAATCCTGCCACTGTATAAATCAGTGGTGAGACCACATCTGGAATATTGGGAATATTGTGTACAGTTCTAGGCTCCTCACTATAAAAAAAGATATCTTGGAACTCGAAAGGGTTCAGAGGCGAGCCACCAAACTGGTTAAGGGGTTAGAGGCACTGAATAATGAGGAAAGACTCACAAGGTAAGATATGTGTACACTGGAAAAGACGCGGCTGAGAGGGGACATTATTAATATTTATAAATGCATAAAGGGACAATACAAGGATTTATCAGACGATCTGTTTATTAAAAAAAAAACGCTACACAGGACACGAGGAGACCCTCTCAGGTTAGAAGAAATAAAATTTCATACACACCGGAGGAAAGGGTTCTTCCCAGTCAGAGTAGTAAGGATTTGGAATTCTCTACCAGAGAAGGCAGTAATGGTGGTCAATAAGTTTAAAAATGGATTAGATAAATTCATAACTGAAAGAAATATCCAAGGTTACAGCATTTAAATTATATAAAATGTTATAATACAGGTTGAACTCGATTGTCTTTTTTCAACCTCATCAACTATGTAACTATGTAATATTGCTGAAAATATTTATATCAAAAGAACAAACATTACAGAACAAACATATGTACATACATAACATAAAATAGTGTGAGCGCAATGACAGTTCTTTAAAACTGTCCTATGGAACAACAAGTCCCAGGTTAGATTGCTAGATTCAAATTAGCAGGCTGTATTCCAATTCTGCAGTTCACAGCTGTCGTCATCTCCAAAGGAATAAAGGGGGCGCCATATAGTGAATTAAAAGTGTAAAAGCAATCACGAACAGACACTGAAAAAAATGAATGCGTACCACCATTGGTTAATCCAATGACAAGTTCAACAATAGTTTCTTTTAGAAAAGTTTACAGCTGGACATAGACGATCTTACTTCCTGTCCTGAACTGAGAGCATTGACATTCCAAGCCACGGGCCTACGCATTTCGTCACCTGGACTTTGTCAGAAGCCTGGCGAGGCGTCCACTGAACAGTCATTTTACAGCTACTCTATACATGGCTAATAATCTTCTTGTTACTAATTGCGATTAGCACTGCCCATAATTATGCAAATTTAAATAACAAAATTAAAACCGCAAAACAGCATGACATACACACTAAAAATATAATATTATACACATTTAATACTGTCCAATAAAACCAAGAAAGGTATATTTAAACTGTCTAAAATTAGTTTATCAGAAACGGATATCAATTTATTAGAAAAAGGTTTGACCTATGCTTCAACAACAGGAATAAATAAGTTCAGTCTTTATATGGATTTGGAACTCTGGGCAGGATTCAAATCTTGCAGCTGCCCTCCCACCCCCATAGCGCCCGCCGACAGTATTCAAATGTTACTGCCGATGGGCGCGATATCAGCATTTCAGCTCGCCACCCCCTGGGGTGGTGATCTGAAATGCACGAAAAAGTGACCCGTTTGGACGCCCAAAAGGGACTTTTCGCGATCGCGCCCATGACTTTAGTCGGGTATAGCTGCTTCACACGGCTAAACCCGCCTCTTATGGGCGCGATCAGCACGATAACAGGGGGCCATAGAATATCGCCCCGCGATCTCCCGTCACTTTAGACGGGAGATCAGGGGCAATTAAAGATTTGAATCCCGCCCTATGTATGCAAGATGACACTAAAAGACATTTTATTAGACAGAATAATAACTCACTAGCACCTATAAGCAGTGGCATAACTAGAAATGTTTCTCCCCTAAGCCAAAAAAATGTTCTGGCCCATCCCAATTAGAAAATAGAAGAATTTGCACTTTGCAAAAAGGGACGTGTTCTTGCTAAAAGGAGCATGGCATTGTAGGAAAAGACTACCTTATACCCCAGTTTTGCAACCTGTACGTCCAGACATTGGCCACCACAGGAAAAAAATAGTCCTGATTCATGCCCCTTACATTGTTTGCAATTTTTCCTCCTTGTAGTAATGCCCCTTACACATTATGCCACACACCGTAATGCCCGTTATAAATTATACCGCACACCGTAATACCTGTGAAACATTATGCCACACACCACAATGCCCCTGAGACATTATATTACATACCGCACTGCCCATGATTCAGTATACCACACACTGTAATGCCTGTGACACATTATGCCACACACCACAATGCCCCTGAGACATTATATTACATACCGCACTGCCCATGATTCAGTATACCACACACTGTAATGCCTGTGACACATTATGCCACACACCACAATGCCCCTGAGACATTATACCACCCACCGCAATGCCCGTGATACAGTATACCACACCCCGAAATGCCTGTGACACATTATGCCACACACCACAATGCCCATTATACATTATGCCGCACACCGCAATACCTGTGAAACATTATGCCACACACCACAATGCCCCTGAGATATAATACTACATACCGCAATGCCCATGATACAGTATACCACACACTGTAATGCCTGTGACACATTATGCCACACACCACAATGCCCGTTATACACTATGCCGCCCACCGTAATACCTGTGAAACATTATGTCACACACCACAATGCCCCTGAGATATACTACATACCGCAATGCCCATGATACAGTATACCACACACTGTAATGCCTGTTACACATTATGCCACACACCACAATGCCCCTGAGACATTATACCACCCACCGCAATGTCTGTGATACAGTATACCACACCCCAAAATGCCTGTGACACATTATGCCACATACCACAATGCCCGTTATACATTATGCCATACACCGCAATCATAATGTCCATGATACATTATGCCACACACCACAATGCCCGTTATACATTATGCCACATACCACAATGTCCATTATACATTATGCCACACACTGCAAAGCCCATTATACATTATGCCCCACAATAAGGCTTCTAATTACTTTTAAATTACCTGCTTGTTTCCTGGGGTTTTCATGCTCTGGGTGTCATGCTCGTTGCCAGGGTGTAATGCTTGTTGTCAGGGGTTTCATGCTCATTGCCAGGGGGTAATGCTTGTTACCAGGGGATTTATGCAGTGGGTGTGTAATGCTCCTTGCCAAGGGGTTTCATGCTCGCTGCCAAGGGGTAATGCTTGTTGCCAGGGGTTTCATGCACTGGGTGTGTGATGCTCTTTGCCAAGGGTGTAAGAATGCAGCTGTGCCAGTGCTACCCGGCGATATGCGCTCCTGGGTCCTGGCACTTCCCAGCTCTATTAGATGCTAGAGGTCAAGTATGACCTCTAAACTCTGTCTCCTTCATGGCGGTGGCCATTTTTGGAGGGACATTTAGTAGATTGACTTGTGGATGGCTAGTCCGCATGTCAATCTGTACTGAATCAGCGTCGGCGGCGCAGCCCTGTGTCTCCAAGCCTCCGCAGTGGCTGTGGATGAAGTAGTTACCACCTATAAGAAGTTTGAGAAGAGGAAACCTGACAATATGTCTGGATTAAAAACAAGGTACATAAGTATATGCAGGGGTTAAAGTGAGCCGGAACGGGGTGAAACTGCGTTCCATCAGTTCCACTTGGAGACGGAACGCAGTTCCGCCTCCTCCGGCTCACCTAACCTGATGTGTGGCCGGCGCCACAGGGAGATGCCGGGCGCCCGCTGAGATTGTGTTACCAGTAGGCGCCCGGCTCTCTCTCCACAGCGGCAGCCGGAGGCAGGAGCTCAGTAGTTAGCTCCGGCGCTGTCGCTGTGCGCTATGGTAGAGATGTCATGACATCTCTCCCATAGTACATTGGAGCGGATGCCCAGAAGACTGCAGCTGTCGGACACGGAGTGGGGCTTGGTGAGTATGGTGTGTTTTGTTTGTTTGTTTTTCCTTTGTGTAGCGGCGCATCTACTGGGGGGCATCTAGTGGGGGCAAACTACTGGGGGGCATTACTACTGAGGAGCATCTACTGGGGGGCATTACTACTGAGGGGCATCTACTGGGGGCAAACTACTGGGGGACATTACTACTGAGGGACATCTACTGGGGGCAAACTACTGGGGGGCATTACTACTGAGGGGCATCTACTGGGGCAAACTACTGGGGGGCATCTACTGGGGGCAAACTACTGGGGGGCATTACTACTGGGGGGTATCTACTGGGGGCAAACTACGGGGGGGCATTACTACTAAGGGGCATCTACTGGGGGCAAACTACTGGAGGACATTACTACTGGGGGGGGCATCTACTGGGGGCAAACTACTGGGGGGCCTTATTACTGGGGACAAACTACAAGGGGGCAAGCTACTGGGGCAAACTTAAAGGGGGCAAGCTAATGGGGGCAAACTACAAGGGGGCTAACTACTGGAGGAAAACTACAGGAGGGCATTACTACTGGGGGCATAACTACAGGGGCATTACTACTGGGGGTGTAACTACAGGGGCATTACTACTTGGGGGCATTACTACTGGGGGGCTAAACTACTGGGGGCATTACTACTTGGGGCATTACTACTTGGAGACATTACTACTGGTTGGCATTACTACTGGGGGCTAAACTACAAAGGGGCACAACTACAGGGGATAAACTACAAGGGGGCAAACTACAGGGGGGCATTACTACTGGTGGCTAAACTACAAGGGGCAAACTACTGGGGGCATTACCACTGGGAGGCCACACCCCTTTTTACCTTTATTATATGGGCACCGTGGGGAGGGGGGTGAGTTAAACCACCTCTCTAGGACCACTTTAAGCACTGAGTATATGTATCTGAAAACATATATTGTTGGTGGTGTAATGCCCAGGCATCTGAATACATTTGTCCATGTAATACAGATATATATATATACACACACATTGTATTGAAAAATGTGTGCTCTGTTTCAAACGTTAATAGCATTAATAAATAAGAACTTTTGCACGATAACATATATGTATATATTTATTGTATTGCACTTGACTGCACAGACGTTCACATTGTATGAAACAGTTATTCAGTTTAAAACAATCATTTCAATCAACATCTACGCCTTCAATGTTTAATTGCTTGATAATTGCATTAGTTTACAACAATATCTGCAATTGAATATTTGGGATAGCAAAAGCATCGGATGCTAGTTGTAACTGTGTGGTGTCGCACATTTGCAAGAATACTTTCTATTACCTGTGTATAGGGTTGCGAGGGCTGGGTGGGCTCTTTAGTGTGCGTACACACAGTGTGGTATGCAGTTACAATTGGGGGTTTGGCTTGGTAACTGCAGATGTTAGCGTAGACCATTTGCATATGTTTGCAGATGTAATTTTGGCTGAATTAGGCCTAATGTTCTGTTATACCACATGTACTGACGGTGATAGGTGTTTTCTGCATTGCTTTTGCATATGTGATTTATTTTTAGTGATGTGCCCCGGAAATTTTTCGGGTTTTGTGTTTTGGTTTTGGATTCGGTTCCGCGGCCGTGTTTTGGATTCAGACGCGTTTTGGCAAAACCTCCCTGAAATTTTTTTGTCAGATTCGGGTGTGTTTTGGATTCGGATGTTTTTTTACAAAAAACCCTCAAAAACAGCTTAAATCATAGAATTTTGGGGTCATTTTGATCCCATAGTATTATTAACCTCAATAACCATAATTTACACTCATTTCCAGTCTATTCTGAACACCTCACACCTCACAATATTATTTTTAGTCCTACAAATTGCACCGAGGTCGCTGGATGACTAAGCTAAGCGACCCAAGTGGCCGACACAAACACCTGGCCCATCTAGGACTGGCACTGCAGTGTCAGACAGGATGGCAGATTAAAAATTGTCCCCAAACAGCACATGATGCAAAGAAAAAAAGAGGCGCAATGAGGTAGCTGTGTGACTAAGCTAAGCGACCCAAGTGGCCGACACAAACACCTGGCCCATCTAGGAGTGGCACTGCAGTGTCAGACAGGATGGCAGATTAAAAAAATTGTCCCCAAAGAGCACATGATGCAAAGAAAAAAAGAGGCGCAATGAGGTAGCTGTGTGACTAAGCTAAGCGACCCAAGTGGCCGACACAAACACCTGGCCCATCTAGGAGTGGCACTGCAGTGTCAGACAAGATGGCACTTCAAAAAAATAGTCCCCAAACAGCACATGATGCAAAGAAAAAAAGAGGCGCAATGAGGTAGCTGTGTGACTAAGCTAAGCGACCTAAGTGGCCGACACAAACACCTGGCCCATCTAGGAGTGGCACTGCAGTGTCAGACAGGGTGGCAGGTTTAAAAAATTGTCCCCAAACAGCACAGGATGCAAAGAAAAAAAGAGGCGCAATGAGGTAGCTGTGTGACTAAGCTATGCGACCCAAGTGGCCGACACAAACACCTGGCCCATCTAGGAGTGGCACTGCAGTGTCAGACAGGATGGCACTTCAAAAAAATAGTCCCCAAACAGCACATGATGCAAAGAAAAAAAGAGGCGCAATGAGGTAGCTGTGTGACTAAGCTAAGCGACCCAAGTGGCCGACACAAACACCTGGCCCATCTAGGAGTGGCACTGCAGTGTCAGACAGGATGGCAGATTAAAAAAAATGTCCCCAAAGAGCACATGATGCAAAGAAAAAAAGAGGCGCAATGAGGTAGCTGTGTGACTAAGCTAAGCGACCCAAGTGGCCGACACAAACACCTGGCCCATCTAGGAGTGGCACTGCAGTGTCAGACAGGATGGCACTTCAAAAAAATAGTCCCCAAACAGCACATGATGCAAAGAAAAAAAGAGGCGCAATAAGGTAGCTGTGTGACTAAGCTAAGCGACCCAAGTGGCCGACACAAACACCTGGCCCATCTAGGAGTGGCACTGCAGTGTCAGACAAGATGGCACTTCAAAAAAATAGTCCCCAAACAGCACATGATGCAAAGAAAAAAAGAGGCACAATGAGGTAGCTGTGTGACTAAGCTAAGCGACCCAAGTGGCCGACACAAACACCTGGCCCATCTAGGAGTGGCACTGCAGTTTTCTAGCGAGAGGATGAGTGCTTCCATCCTCATGTGAATCTGAACCACTAGCCATGAACATAGGCCAGGGCCTCAGCCGTTCCTTGCCACTCCGTGTCGTAAATGGCATATTGGCAAGTTTACGCTTCTCATCAGACGCTTTTAATTTTGATTTTTGGGTCATTTTACTGAACTTTTGTAGTATACTTGACGACACAGAGGTAGAGCAATGGACTACTGTACCGTACTGCTATATATATACTGGTGGTCAGCAAAATTCTGCACTGTCCTCCTACTATACACTGCACACAACTAAAATGCAGCACAGGTATGGATGCATAGTATACTTGACGACACAGGGGTAGAGCAGTGGACTACTGTACCATACTGCTATATATATATACTGGTGGTCAGCAAAATTATGCACTGTCCTCCTACTATATATATACTGTGCAAAACTTAAATGCACCACAGGTATGGATGGGATAGTATACTTGACGACACAGAGGTAGGTAGAGCAGTGGCCTACTGTACCGTACTGCTATATATTATATACTGGTGGTCAGCAAAATTATGCACTGTCCTCCTACTATATATATACTGTGCAAAACTTAAATGCACCACAGGTATGGATGGATAGTATACTTGACGACACAGAGGTAGGTAGAGCAGTGGACTACTGTACCGTACTGCTATATATTATATACTGGTGGTCAGCAAAATTATGCACTGTCCTCCTACTATATATATATATACTGTGCAAAACTTAAATGCACCACAGGTATGGATGGGATAGTATACTTGACGACACAGAGGTAGGTAGAGCAGTGGCCTACTGTACCGTACTGCTATATATTATATACTGGTGGTCAGCAAAATTATGCACTGTCCTCCTACTATATATATATACTGTGAAAAACTTAAATGCACCACAGGTATGGATGGATAGTATACTTGACGACACAGAGGTAGGTAGAGCAGTGGACTACTGTACCGTACTGCTATATATTATATACTGGTGGTCAGCAAAATTATGCACTGTCCTCCTACTATATATATACTGTGCAAAACTTAAATGCACCACAGGTATGGATGGATAGTATACTTGACGACACAGAGGTAGGCAGAGCAGTGGACTACTGTACCGTACTGCTATATATTATATACTGGTGGTCAGCAAAATTATGCACTGTCCTCCTACTATATATATACTGTGCAAAACTTAAATGCACCACAGGTATGGATGGATAGTATACTTGACGACACAGAGGTAGGCAGAGCAGTGGACTACTGTATCGTACTGCTATATATTATATACTGGTGGTCAGCAAAATTATGCACTGTCCTCCTACTATATATATACTGTGCAAAACTTAAATGCACCACAGGTATGGATGGGATAGTATACCTGACGACACAGAGGTAGAGCAGTGGATTACTGTACCGTACTGCTATATATATACTGGTGGTCAGCAAAATTCTGCACTGTCCTCCTACTATATACTACAATGCAGCACAGATATGGAGCGTTTTTCAGGCAGAGAACGTATAATACTGGTGGTCACTGGTCACTGGTCAGCAAAACTCTGCACTGTCCTCCTACTATATAATACTGCTGGTCCCCAGTCCCCACAATAAAGCAATTAGCACACTGAGCACAGATATTTGCAGCACACTGAGCACAGATATGGAGCGTTTTTAAGGGAGAGAACGTAGATATTTGCAGCACACTGAGCACAGATATTTGCAGCACATTGAGCACAGATATTTGCAGCACACTGAACATAGAAACTGAGAGGACGCCAGCCACGTCCTCTCACGATCATCTCCAATGCACGAGTGAAAAATGGCGGCGACGCGCGGCTCCTTATATTGAATACCAATCTCGCGAGAATCCGACCGCGGGATGATGACGTTTGGGCGCGCTCGGGTTAACCGAGCAAGTCTGGAGGATCCGAGTCTGCTCGGACCCATGCAAAAAAGGGTGAAGTTCGGGGGGGTTCGGATCCCGAGGAACCGAACCCGCTCATCACTATTTATTTTGTATGAGTGTTTTAGCAATTTTTAGCTGAACGTCCAATGATCTCTCTCTGCATTAGGTCATAGAAACATAGAATTTGACGGCAGATAAGAACCACTTGGCCCATCTCTAGTCTGCCCCTTTTTTTTTTTATCCTTTAGGTGATCGCAACCCTTTTTGAACCTTAATTCTTTGTAAGGATATTCATATGCCTATCCCAAGCATGTTTAAATTGGTCTACAGTCTTAGCCTCTACCACCTCTGATGGGAGGCTATTCCACTTATCCACTACTCTTTCTGTGAAGTAATTTTTCCTTAAATTTCCCCTGAACCTCCCCCCTCCAGTCTCAGTGTATGTCCTCGAGTTCTAATACTTCTCTTCCTTTGAAGAATGATTCCCTCCTGAACTTTGTTAAGACCCTTGATATATTTGAAAGTTTCTATCATGTCCCCCCTTTCCCTTCTCTCCACCAAACTATACATGTTAAGATCTTTTAGCCTTTCCGGGTAAGTTTTGTGATGTAGGCCATGCACCATTTTAGTTGCCCTTCTTTGTACATTCTTTAATGTATTTATATCTTTCTGGAGAGGGTCTCCAGAACTGGACACAGTATTCCAGATGGGGCCGCACCAATGATCTATACAGTGGCATTATCACTTCTTTTTTGCTGCTACTGATTCCTCTCCCTGCAACCAAGCATCTGACTTGCCTTTCTCATTGCCTTGTTGCATTGCTTTCCTGCCTTCAAGTCACTTGAAATAGCGACTCCTAAATCCCTTTCCTCCTCAGTAGTCTCCATTACAGTACCCTTGATACTATATTTAGCCTTTGGGTTTTTGAGACCCAAGTGCATGATTTTGCATTTTTTAGCATTAAACTCCTAGTTGCCACGTTCTTGACCATTTCGCAAGCCTACCTAGGTCATCAATCATTTGTTTTACCCCTCCCGGTGTGTCTACTCTGTTGCATATCTTTGTATCATCTGCAAAAAGGCATACCTTCCCTTCAATACCATTTGCAATGTCACCAACAAAGATATTAAAGAGAACTGGACCAAGTACAGATCCCTGGGGTACTCCACTGGTAACATTTCCCTCCATAGATTGCACTCCATTAACTACAACTGTCTGTTTCCTATCCTGCAACAAAGTTCTTATCCATTTAACTATTTTATAATCCACCCCCACACTTTCAAGTTTATTTAGCAGTCTGCGATGTGGGACAGTGTCAAATGCCGTACTAAAGTCTAAATATGCTACATCTACAGCTCCCCCTTGATCTATTATTTTCGTCACAGAGTCAAAAAAAGTCAATAAGATTTGTTTGGCATGATCTCCCACCAGTAAATCCATGCTGTTTTGGATCCTGTAAGTTGTTTGATTTAAGATATTCCACAACTCTTTCTTTTAATAGTTTTTCCATTACTTTCCCCACTACTGATGTAAGGCTTACTGGTCTGTAGTTGCCTGCTTCTTCCCTGCTTCCACTCTTGTGCAGCGGAACTACATTTGCTCTTTTCCAGTCCTCTGGAATGGCACCTGTACTTAGAGACTGGTTAAATAATTATGTTAAAGGTGTATCCAGCACATATTTTAGCTCTTTGAGTATCCTTGGGTGTATCCCATCTGGCCCCATTGATTTATCCACTTTTAGTTTTGAAAGTTCTGCTAGGACCTTCTCCTCTGTAAATGTACTTTCATCTACCAGATTTTTATGAATGTCCTTGCAACTTAACTGTGGCCCCATACCTTCTTCTGTAGTAAATACTGAGCAAAAATAATTATTTAGGTGATCTGCTATTGCCTTATCTCCCTCCACCAAATGCTCACTCTCTGCCTTAAGTCTTATTATTCCTTCATTTGATTTTCTCCTTTCACTTATATACTTTAAAAAAGTTTTGCCACCTTTATCTACTGACTGGGCCATTTTCTCCTCAGCTTCTGCCTTTGCATGTCTTATCACTTTCTTAGCATCCTTCCGTCTGTCCAGATACACCTCTTTGTCGTTATTATTTTGAGTCTGTTTATATTTCCTAAAAGCCATCTTTTTTGCCATTACACTAGTTGATACTTCTTTTGTGAACCACACTCTGTGTACTACAGAATTCTGTAGCACCATTATAGATTTTCTATATCTATTTATATTCTGCATATGTAAATAACCCCAGAGCCGTAACTAGACATATTGGTGCCAGTGGCAAATTTCCCATTAGGTACATGAGGCATGTGTCTAGGGGCGGCACTTGTTTGGGGGCGGCAGATGGATGCTTGTGTTGGTGCTGTCAGCCCAAAAAGTACCAGTACCTGCAAAATATTTACACTGTACTGTACCATATGCAATCCTGAATGGAGTGTCAATGGGTAGGACATGCACATACTGCCCCTGTAAGCCATACATGTCGACTTTCTGGCTGCCCCCTCCAGGAGGAGGCAACCAGGACGGAAAAGTGCGGGGCGGGGCGGCGGTATGAGTGGGTGTAGCGATGCAGTGACATCAGACAGTGATGCCAAATGGGGGTGGGGCAGAAGAATCATGTTATCGTGGCCCCCCGACGGACAGCGTTAACTGGTTTGGCAATGATGCCCCTTTTTACATGATTATATATATAGAGAGAGAGAGAGACATTCCTGAAGGTGACACTCAGAGACTGTTAGCTAAGTAAAGCAGTGACAAACTTTATTAAAAAATAGGATTTTAATACCTACCAGTAAATCCTTTACTCTTAGTCCGTAGAGGATGCTGGGGTCACATTAGAACCATAGGGTATAGACAGGATCCGCAGGAGACATGGGCACTTTAAGACTTTGAAAGGGTGTGAACTGGCTCCTCCCTCTATGCCCCTCCTCCAGACTCCAGTTATAGGAACTGTGCCCAGGGAGACGGACATTTCGAGGAAAGGATTTATTGATAAACTAAGGTGAGATTCATTCCAGCTCACACCTCAAACATGCCGCACAACATGGCATTCAACAGAACACAAGCCAACAGCATGAACAATTGCAGCAACATGCTGACAATAAACGTAACACAACATGTGTTTAACCACAACTAATAACTGCAGATACAGTACGCACTGGGACGGGTGCCCAGCATCCTCTACGGACTAAGAGAAAAGGATTTACCGGTAGGTATTAAAATCCCATTTTCTCATACGTCTTAGACGATGCTGGGGTCACATTAGAACCATGGGGTTATACCAAAGCTCTAGAACGGACGGTAGAGTGCGGATGACTCTGCAGCACCGATTGACCAAACTTGAGGTCATCATCGGCCAAGGTATCAAACTTGTAAAACTTAGCAAAAGTGTTTCATCCCGACCAAGTAGCTGCTCGGCAAAGCTGTAACGCCGAGACCCCCGGGCAGCCGCCCAGGACGAGCCCACCTTTCTAATAGAATGGGCCTTCACCGATTTCGGTAATGGCAATCCTGCCGTGGAATGAGCATGCTGAATCGTACCACAGATCCAGCGTGCAATGGTCTGCTTGGAAGCAGGACACCCAATCTTGTTGGAAGCATACAGGACAAACAGAGCCTCTGTTTTCCTAATCTGAGCCGTTCTGGCGACATAAATCTTCAAAGCTCTGACCACATCCAGAGACTTTGACTCAGCGAAAGCGTCAGTAGCCACAGGCACCACAATAGATTGGTTCATGTGGAAAGAGGAAACCACCTTCGGGAGAAATTGCTGACGAGTCCTCAATTCAGCTCTATCTTCATGGAAGATCAAATGAGGGCTCTTGTGAGACAAGGCCGCTAACTCAGACACCCGCCTTGCAGATGCCAAGGCCAACAGGATGACTACTTTCCAAGTGAGGAACTTCAACTCCACCTTCTGTAAAGGTTCAAACCAATGTGATTGAAGGAACTGCAACACCACATTAAGATCCCATGGTGCCACTGGAGGCACAAATGGAGGTTGGATGTGCAACACGCCTTTCACAAAAGTCTGAACTTCTGGAAGGGAGGCCAATTGTTTCTGAAAGAAAACCGATAAGGCTGAAATCTGTACCTTAATTGAGCCCAATTTTAGGCCCGCATACACACCTGCTTGTAGAAAATGGAGAAAACGTCCCAGATGAAACTTTTCCGTAGGAGCCTTCTTGGATTCACACCAAGAAACATATTTTCTCCAAATACGGTGGTAATGTTTAGACGTTACCCCATTTCTGGCCTGAATAAGTGTGGGAATTACTTCACTGGGAATACCCTTACGGGCTAGGATTTTACGCTCAACCGCCATGCCGTCAAACGTAGCCGTGGTAAGTCCTGATACACGCATGGCCCCTGTTGTAACAGGTCCTCGCGCAGAGGAAGAGGCCAGGGATCCCCTATGAGTAATTCCTGAAGATCTGGATACCAAGCCCTCCTTGGCCAGTCTGGGACAATGAGGATCGCCCGAATCTTTGTTCTTCTTATGATCTTTAGAACTTTTGGAAAGAGAGGAAGTGGAGGGAATACATACGCCGACTGAAACATCCACGGTGTCACCAGTGCATCCACTGCTAGTGCTTGAGGGTCTCTCAACCAGGAACAATATCTCTGAAGCTTCTTGTTGAGACGAGATGCCATCATGTCTACTTGAGGAACTCCCCAACGACTTGTCACCTCTGCGAAGACTTCTTGGTGGAGGCCCCACTCTCCTGGATGGAGATCGTGTCTGCTGAGGAAGTCTGCTTCCCAGTTGTCCACTCCTAGGAATGAAGATCGCTGACAGAGCGCTTGTATGCTTTTCCGCCCAGCGGAAAATCCTTGTGGCTTCTGCCATCGCCGCTCTGCTTTTCGTTCCGCCCTGACGGTTTATGTACATTACTGCTGTTACATTGTCCGACTGGATCAGTATGGGTAGTTCTTAAAGAAGATGTTCCGCTTGCAGAAGGCCATTGTAAATGGCCCTTAACTCCAGAACGTTTATGTGAAGACAAGTTTCCTGACTTGACCATCTTCCTTGGAAGTTTTCTCCCAGCGTGACTGCCCCCAGCCTCGGAGGCTTGCATCCGTGGTTACTAGGATCCAGTCCTGGATCCTGAACTTGCGCCCCCCTAGGAGGTGAGAGCTGTGCAGCCACCACAGGAGTGAGACCCTGGTCTTGGAAGACAGGAGTATCCTCCGGTGCATGTGTAGGTGGGACCCGGACCACTTGTCCAACAGGTCCCACTGGAACACTCTGGCATGGAACCTGCCAAACTGAATGGCCTTGTAGGCCGCAACCATCTTCCCCAGCAACCGAATGCATTGATGGATTGACACTCTTGCTGATTTCAGAACTTGTTTGACCAGACTCTAGATCTCCAGAGCCTTTTCCACTGGAAGAAAAACTCTCTGAAGTTCTGTGTCCAGTATCATTCCCAAAAACGACAATCGCGTTGTTGGAAGCAACTGCGACTTTGACAAGTTTAGGAGCCAACCATGTTGTTGAAGAACTGTCAGGGAGAGTGCAATGTTTCACGCCAACTGGTCCCTGGATATCGCCTTTATCAGGAGATCGTCCAAGTACAGGATAATAGTGACTCCTTGTTTGCGAAGGAGAACCATAATTTCCACCATCACCTTGGGGAAAATCCTCGGAGCCGTGGATAGACCAAACGGCAACGTCTGAAATTGGTAATGACAATCCTGAATCGCAAATCTCAGGTACTGTAAGCCTGATGCGGAGGATAAATGGGAACATGTAAGTAGGCATCCTTTATGTCCACTGAAACCATGAAATCTCCTTCCTCCAGACTGGAGATCACTGCCCTGAGAGATTCCATTCTGAATTTGAACTTCTTCAGGTAGAAATTTAGGGATTTCAGGTTTAGGATTGGCCTGACCGAGCCGTCCGGCTTCGGGACCACGAAAAGGCTTGAATAAAAGGCTTCTCCCTGTTGTGACGGAGAACCAGGATAATGACTTGATTCTGACACAACTTTTGTATAGCCTCGCTTACTACCTCCCTGTCCGGAGGAGAAACTGATAAGACCGATTTGAAAAATCGGCGAGGGGGAACGTCTTGAAACTCCAGTTTGTACCCTTGGGACACTATTTGTAAAACCCACGTGTCTAGGCCCGAACGAATCCAGAACTGACTGAAGAGTTTTAGACGTGCCCCCACCGGTGCGGACTCCCGCAAGAGAGCCCCAGCGTCATGCGGTGGATTTTGCAGAAGCAGGGGAAGACTTCTGCTCCTGCGAACTCGACAAGGTTGTTGATCCTTTACCTCTTCCCCTCCCTCTACTAACAAGGAAGGAAGAGCCTCATCCTCTTCTGTATTTATTGGGCCGAAAGGACTGCATTTGATAGTGGTGCGTTTTCTTTTGTTGCTGAGGAACATAAGGCAAAAAAGATGACTTACCCGCGGTAGCCGTAGATACCAAATCATCGAGGCCATCCCCAAACAAGACACCACCTTTATATGGGAGAGACTCCATATTTTTCTTGGAGTCTGCATCAGCATTCCATGGGTGAATCCACAATGCTCGCCTAGCCGAGACCGCCATGGCATTGGCTTTTGATCTCAAAAGGCCAATATCTCTCGCAGTTTCCTTTAGGTACGCTGCAGCGTCCTTGATATAACGCAGCGTCAAGAGGATGCTATCCCTATCCAGTGTATCTATATCAGATGACAAGTTATCTGCCCACTTTTCAATAGCACTACTCACCCACGCAGATGCAATGACAGGTCTGAGCAGCGTACCCGTGGTCGCATAAATGGATTTTAACGTAGTTTCTTGCTTACGATCTGCTGGGTCCTTAAGGGCCGCCGTGCCCGGTGCTGGGAGAGCCACCTTTTTAGACAAACGTGACAGGGCCTTGTCCAAAATGGGGGGTGACTCCTACTTTTTCCTGTCCTCAGTGGGAAAAGGATAAGCAACCGGAATCCTTTTGGGGATTTGAAACTTTCTGTCAGTGTTTTCCCAAATTTTTTTCAAATAGAGCGTTCAGTTCATGAGAGGGAGGAAACGTCATCTCCGGTTTCTTTTCTTTATACATACAGACCCGTTTATCAGGAACAGCAGGGTCCTCAGTGATATGTAATACATCTTTAATAGCCACAATCATGTACTGAATGCTCTTTTGGATCTAATCTGGAATCACTATAGTCGACACTGGAATCAGTGTCCGTGTCGGTATCAGTGTGCATCAGCTGGGCAAAAGAACGTTTTTGCGACCCGAGGGGTCCTGGACTTGCAATAACACATCCTCCACAGATTTCTTCCATGCCTGGGTCTGAGACTCAGACTTATCTAATCTCTTACTGATAAGAGCCATATTCGCATTCAAGACATTCACCCAGTCAGGAGTCGGCGGTGCCGACAGGGTCACCCCCACAGTTGTCTGTGTCCCTAATACAGCCCCCTCCTGGGAAGAGCACTCAGACATGTCGACACACGTGTACCAAACACCCACAGACACACCGGACTTATAGGGGACAGACCCACAGTAAAGTCTGTCAGATGGACACAGAGAGGATTTGCCAGCTCACAACCCAGCGCCAACTAACAACTCTGAAAACACTAAAAAATGCCTGACCTGTAGCGCTTTTAAATGCCAATATACTGCACCAATATGTACTGCGCCACCCCCCCCCCCCCCTCCGTTTTGCACCCTGATACTTGTCAGCAGTGTAAGGAAGGACCAGCGTCTCTGCAGCCTTGTGGAGAGGAAATGGCACCGAGCAGTGAGCTGTGAAAGTGAGGAAGAAGCTCCGCCCCCGTAATGGTGCGCTTCTGTCCCACTCAAATTAAACAAATAATTATACTGGCGGGAGTTAGGACAGTGCCCAGGCACTAATGTCCCCTCTTGCCAGTTAACTTTTAATGAGGATTTATGCTGCCCAGGGCACACACACACACACACCCCGCGCCCTGCGCCCTGCACCCTGCAGTGCCTACGTATGTGTGGGAGCATGGCGCGCAGCGTTCCGCTCGCTGCGGGGTACCTCAGAATGCTGTCACTGGAGAAGTCTTCTGATCTTCTGCTACTCACCTGTCTTCTGACTTCTGGCTCTGTAAGGGGGTGACGGCAGGCTGCGGGCATCCGGGAGCGCCCAGCGATCATCACCCTCAGGAGCTAATGGTGTCCTGTCAGCCAGAAGCAGAGCCATTGAACTCACCAGAAGTTGGTCATACTTCTCTTCCCTAAGTCCCACGAAGCAGGGAGACTGTTGCCAGCAGTCCTCCCTTAAAATAAAAAACCTAACATAAGTCTTTTCAGAGAAACTAAGTAGAGCTCCCCTAGAGTGCATCCAGTCTGCCTGGGCACAATTCTAAAACTGGAGTCTGGAGGAGGGGCATAGAGGGAGGAGCCAGTTCACACCCTTTCAAAGTCTTAAAGTGCCCATGTCTCCTGCGGATCCCGTCTATACCCCATGGTTCTAATGTGACCCCAGCATCCTCTAGGACGTATGAGAAATATAATAAAGTTTGTCACTGCTTCACTGTGCTAACAGTCACTGAGTGCTGTCTTCAGGAAGCTCTGTAAGTAATGGGGTTGCACCCCACAGTGGATGGCATCGGAGCAGGGTACCCATAAGTGGGAGAGCTGAGTGCCGGATCGCATATATATATATATATATAGAGAGAGAGAGAGAGACACACACACACGCACATTTATAGGACACCTGTCTTGTGGTGCCCTGCGCTGTGGCACATGTCGCACCACCCTAGTTACAGCCCTGGATAACCTGACAGTACAGCTTCTCTTATTTTTTATCCTTTATGTTATTATCAAGGAATACAGGCAGAGGCGGATTGGGCATAGGGTTTACAGGGAAGATTCCCGGTGGGCCGACGCACCCGTGGGGCCTGTTTTGTTTGAGGACATGTGGTCCTTTTTATAGACATAATGAGTAAGATGTAAAATAATTTGCATACATGTAAATTACTTTGCCACTTAGCCTGTGATTGCAGATGATGTAGTGTATGCTCTGTCTGCCTGCTTGGCTGAGATATAAGATTGAGTGAATAGTGATTGGGATACGGTTGGTGTAATAAGCAAGAAAATATATCTTTCTAAAGAATGATATAGTTTCCTTAATTCTGCAGATGTATCATATAATGTGCTCATAATATTTAATTTTATTTCTTTTTAACTTCCCCCTGGATGCTGGACATGCCCACTATCTGGAAAGTCTTGGGTGGGAGGGTGCTGCTGCCA
Source organism: Pseudophryne corroboree (assembly GCF_028390025.1). Taxonomy (NCBI): domain Eukaryota; kingdom Metazoa; phylum Chordata; class Amphibia; order Anura; family Myobatrachidae; genus Pseudophryne; species Pseudophryne corroboree. Next base: position 546,591,717 of record NC_086448.1, on the reverse strand, counting down.
TGGCCCATGGCTAGACCTTACACCTCTGGTGCTGCCCATGTGGGGCCACTAGTACAAATTTTTCCAGGGCCGCTTTTTGTTCCCAATCCGCCCCTGAATACAGGTGTTGCACCTGCGCACTAAGTGTTATGTGTTTGGTCCGGACAAGCTGCCGCACTTTAAGGTGACCAACCTATGAGCAGAAAATATTGTGAATAAAGCTGCGCTCAGTCCAGTTGGGACTATGATCTGGTAACCACTTGGTTATATTTGTTGATATTTTTTCACAGGACATTGTATCTATCATTAATTTATCAGCTTAATTCACTAATAGCTCATTTATCCTTGACATACTTAAGGTGCGTACACACTATGCAATATTTTAAACGATATCACTAATTTTCACCCTTCTGAGCGATATCGTTTGTAATATTGCCCAGTGTGTAAGCTACGAATGATGAACGATATTGTTAGTGATATCGTTCAGTGTTTATGCACTTTTGGCCTAATTCAGCATGAGTTGTAGTTTTGCAAGAAAACGCACAGCAGCGTTCATATCTGAATTACCCCCTTAGGGCCTAATGCAGACCTGATCGCAGCAGCAAATTTGTTAGCTAATGGGCAAAACCATGGCCCTCATTCCGAGTTGATCGCTCGCAAGGCGAATTTAGCAGAGTTGCTCACGCTAAGCCTACGCCTACTGGGAGTGTATGTTAGCTTCTTAAAATTGCGACCGATGTATTCGCAATATTGCGATTACAAACTACTTAGCAGTTTCAGAGTAGCTTCAGACTTACTCGGCATCTGCGTTCAGTTCAGTGCTTGTCGTTCCTGGTTTGACGTCACAAACACACCCAGCGTTCGCCCAGACACTCCCCCGTTTCCCCGGCCACTCCTGCGTTTTTTCCGGAAACGGTAGTGTTTTTTCCCACACGCCCATAAAACGGCCTGTTTCCGCCCAGTAACACCCATTTCCTGTCAATCACATTACGATCGCCGGAGCGATGAAAAAGCAGTGAGTAAAAATACTATCTCCATTGTAAAATTACTTGGCGCAGTCGCAGTGCGAATATTGCACATGCGTACTAAGCGGAATTTCACTGCGATGCGATGAAAAATACCGAGCGAACGACTCGGAATGAGGGCCCATGTGCACTGCAGGTGGGATACTGTCGTTAGGTCGACAGTCATTAGGTCGATCACTATTGGTCGACATGCAGTAGGTCGACAGGGTTGCTAGGTCAACATGGTCTATAGGTCGACATGTGATAGGTCGACATGAGTTAAAAAAAAACATTTTTCCTACTTTTTCATACTTTACGAGCCATGTGGACAACAATTGGGAACGGTAACCTGTGCCGAGCAAGGCACCTTGCCTGAAGCTTTGCGAAGGGACACGGTGCACTAATTGGGGTTCCCGGTCACTCTACGAAGAAAACAATACCAAAAAAAAAACGTCGACCTTTTTTCATGTCTAACTATAGACCATGTTGATCTAGCAACCCTGTCAACCTACTGCATGTCGACCAATAGTGGTCGACCTAATGACTGTTGACCTAAGTGTGTTTGATCCAACGATCCATACTCCTGCAGGTGGAGCAGATGTAACATGTGCAGAGAGAGTTAGATTTGTATGGGTTATTTTGTTTCTGTGCAGGGTAAATACTGGCTGCTTTATTTTTACACTGCAAATTAGATTCAGTTTGAACACACCTCACCCAAATCTAACTCTCTCTACAGATTATATCTGCCCCCCCCCTCCCCCCCCCCCCCTGCAGTGCACATGGTTTTGCCCATTAGCTAACAAATTTGCTGCTGGGATGGAGGTCTGACTTTATTATACCAACTGACATCCTTTCTGCAACAAAGGACTGAGGGGGTCATTCAGAGTTGATCGCTTGCTAGCAGTTTTTAGCAGCCGTGCAAACGCTATACCGCCGCCCACAGGGGAGTGTATTTTAGTTTAGCAGAAGTACGAACGCATGTGCAGCCGAGCTCTGCAAAAACAGTTTGTGCAGTTTCAGAGTTGCTCTAAACCTACTCAGCGCTTGCGATCACTTCAGCCTATTCGTGTCCGGACTTGACGTCATTCGTGTCCGCATTTGACGCCCAGCGAACGCCCAGCCACGCCTGCGTTTTATCAGACACGCCTGTGTTTTTGCAAACACTCCCTGAAAACGGTCAGTAACGCCCCCTTCCTGTCAATCTTCTTGCGGCCGTCATTGTGAAGAAAAACTTCACTAGAACCTGTGCACAACAAAGAGCTTTGTACCCGTACGTCGCGCGTGTACATTGCGAGGCATACGCATGCGCAGAAATGTTTTTCACTTGATCGCTGCGAAAATCGGCAGCGAGCTATCAACTCGGAATGACCCCCTGAACGCAGAATTAGAAGATTTGTGTTATTATCACTGATAAATTCTTATTCTGAACTCTATGAAAATGTATGTTTAAAAAAAAAAATATATATATATATTTAATATTCACTTCAATTATACCATTGTAATTTTGTGGAATGTGCTGAATATGAGCCTTATTCATTTTTAAGTAAAGCAAAAAAAAAAAGCAAGTAACTTTGTGCCTGGAAGAATACCATGTTGCCATGCAAGGGGAGCAAATATTTTTTTTTTCTCTGCAGGGCAAATACTGGCTGTTTTTGCATGTAGCCCACACATGTTCGACAGCTTTATTTTTTAATTTAGATTTCAGTTGGAACACACCCCAACCAAATCTAACTCTGCACGTTACATCTGCCCCATCTGCAGTGCAACATGGTATTAGCTAGTTGCTTGATTTTTTTGCTTTACTTCCAAACATCAATCAGTCCCTTTGTCCAGTGCCGTGTTCATAGAATTTTTTTATCCATCATACCCATGGGATCCGGTCTGAAGATCGACAGTGTCTAGGTCGACAATGTTTAGGTCGACCACTATAGGTCGACAGTCACTAGGTCAACATGGATGGAAGGTCGACAGGGTTTCTAGGTCGACATGTGCTAGGTCGACAGGTCTAAAGGTCGACATGCGTTTTTCACATTTTTTTTCTTTTTTGAATTTTTTCATACTTAACGATCCACGTGGACTACGATTGGAACGGTAAAGTGTGCCGAGCTAAGCGGTAGCGGAGCGAAGGCACCATGCCCGAAGCATGGCGAGCGAAGCGAGCCATGCGAGGGGACGCGGTGCACTAATTTGGGATCCCGGTCACTCTACGAAGAAAACGACACAAAAAAAAAAATCCTCATGTCGACCTTTAGACCTGTCGACCTAGCACATGTCGACCTAGAAACCCTGTCGACCTTCCATCCATGTCGACCTAGTGACTGTCGACCTATAGTGGTCGACCTAAACATTGTCGACCTAGACACTGTCGATTTGATGAACCACACCCCATACCCATAGTGGACATGCAAAAAGCACTCAGAGATAGATTTGCAATTAGGCAGATGAAGTTATGCTATTTTAGTCCATTAGGTGGCATGCCATACCAAGATATTGAAAGTGTCTGCTCAGTGTGCTTATAAATAGTACTGCTGAAAGTCTGGGATTGCTTTATCATGTGACATGTTGTAGCATGATCAGCGTTTAGCAGTATTGCTAAGGATTACAGCTAAAAGCAATGGCATCACCGGCACAAAAAGAAATCAGGACTATGAAGGATTTTTTGGGTGAAGCAGAAGTGAACGTATTTGAATGCAAGGTCTGTTTTGAAAAATACAGCCAGAAGCAGAAGCATAGGCCTCGGAACCTTCCCTGTGGTCACGTTATGTGCCAAGACTGTGTTTCCTCTCTTTGTCTCCCAGGAAATGAAAGGCTGGAGTGCCCATTTTGCCGCAAAGCTTGCAGGAAGTTGGAGACAAGTATATGTCTTCCAGTTCTACACCTCTTGGAGATTATAGGACGTGTGGTTCCTGATCATCTGGAAGCTCATTCTTCAGATTGCATAAGTAATTGTGTATCAAAATTGAAATATTCAAGTTTTAACCTCAGCACAACATTTGGAGGTTGGGGTGTACTTTTCAACCCTACTGGCATTGCATTCTGTAAGAGGACCAAGTCTTTGGTTGTGGCACATGATGGTAAAAACAGAATTGCCAGATTCACAATGAATGGGAAGTATATGCAGGAATTTGGGACAAAAGATAATTCTGCAAATACCATTGTTTACCCAGTTGGTGTGGCAATCACGCTGGATGGTTTCATTGCTGTGACAGATGTTGGCGATCGTTCACTTAAGGTGTTTAGTCAATCTGGCAAGTGTATGTTGGTTGTTAAACAGCCTTTCATTTTACCGTGGGGCCTGGGCATTAACCCTGATAATGAAGTCATTGTTTCTGACCCAGAGGCTGGCAGTCTTGTTCTTGTAGATGCTGACTTCACCCAAGGATGCATCAAGAAGAGTTTAAGCATATGTTTTCATTTGAGCCACCCCAGGGAGATTGCGGTCTGTCAGACAAGTGGAGCTGTTATTGTGGTAGAACACCCTTTACAAACCAGCAAATATTCTTCCAGTACTAGAATTAAGATTTTGAGTAAAGAAATGAAGCTCTTAAGACAAATTGATAGTTTTAGTCTAAGCTTGTTCCTTCCTTTAGCTGCACATACATCAGCAGTGGCATTTGATCAGGTGGGAAATATTTTAGTAGCTGATGTAAATAATAGATGTGTAATCTGCTTACAGAAAATTGAAGACTGCAATTCATCAAAGTATATTGTTGCCAGTGGCCTGTCTTACCCAGTGGCACTAGCCATATTAGACAATGGTTCCATTGCTGTTTTAGACAGTGGAAATCACTCTGTTCTCGTTTATTCTTCCTTATCAGTCATTGCCACTTAGCACTACATTGTCCTCTATTAAGAAATCTACATATACTTCTAAAATAGTATCTTAGGAATGCAGAAGAGAGCATATCTGATTAACAAAGTATTAAGTATAATAGTCAAGTACAATATTCAAAGTATGTGCAACATGGTAAAGGTTTATGGAAATGAAACAAGGCCTTAGATACAATGATACACATACATTAAAAACTGGAGCAGGTCCCATTCTACAGTCTGTCTCATGTCAGCAACTTCTTGTCCCTTGCGGGATGCTGCGTTCGCCACACTGTGCGCCCGGTTGGTGGCGTGGACTCACCAACTGAGTGAGAATTAGGGCGGGTGTTGGGTTGCTGGGCATCGACAAAATGCCAACAGTCTGTATTCTGGCGTTGGTCTCCTGATTCGAACCTCGGGAATTTTGACTACAACCCGTTCTGGTTTTATGCACAGTATGGTTGATTTGCTTTATGTATCATTTGTTATTCTAACTGCAGAGTCTTGTGGCAATGATATTATATGGCTTATGATGATATTATATGACTTAAGCTATAATAAAGAGCAGGATCCACTGCAGATTCATCAGTTATACATAATATTATTATTACTACAGAAGCAGTTCAGAAATATTAAATATATGGTTAAGAAATAACAGCATAAAGTTAGTGGACACAAAAATGGAAATACAGTAGCTATGTAAATGATGAACACCAAACATATTGAAGGCAAGACCTACACGTGCCTTCACGTTTAGCACTAGTTTGAATTAGCCATTTGAAATCAGGAAATAAATTAATTGTCCAGCCTATGGAGGCCAGATCTGACAATTGCCAAATATATCTTCCCCTGTTACCAAGCTATAAACAAGACTTCATCTAGCAAGGGACTGCAGCTCATTGAGGATATTTTGGAAAGGGAAGTTAATGAACTGAAGACTCAGGGCCTAATTCAGAGTTGATCGCAGCAGCAAATTTGTTAGCAGTTGGGCAAAACCATGGGTCAAAATTCAGACCGGATCGCTCGCTAGGGTTTTTTTGCACTGCTGCGAACAGATAGTCGCCGCCCATAGGGGAGTGTATTTTCGCTTTCAAGTGTATGAACACATGTGTAGCAGAGCTGTACAAACAGATCTGGGCCCTCATTCCGAGTTGTTCGCTCGCTAGCTGCTTTTAGCAGCATTGCACACGCTAGGCCGCCGCCCTCTGGGAGTGTATCTTAGTTTAGCAGAATAGCGAACGAAAGATTAGCAGAACTCCAGACCTACTCACACCTCAGTCCGTTTAGTTCCTGGTTTGACGTCACAAACACGCCCTGCGTTCGGCCAGCCACTCCCCCGTTTCTCCAGACACACCCGCGTTTTTCCCTGACACGCCTGCATTTTTTAGCACACTCCCGGAAAACACTGTTACCACCCAGAAACGACCCTTTCCTGTCAATCACTCACCGATCAGCAGAGCGACTGAAAAGCGCTGCAGGATCCACAGCAAATCTACTAAGTTTTTAGTTAAATAACTAAGCACATGCGCCCTGCGTGCCTTGCGCATGCGCATTTTGCAACAAATCGCAGCATATCGAAAATCGGCAACGAGCGAACAACTCGGAATGACCACCCTTGTGCGGTCTCTTGAGTAGCCCAGGACTTACTCAGCCGCTGCGGTCACTTCAGCCTATCCGGGACCGGAATTGACGTCAGGAACCCTCCCTGCAACAAACGCTTGGACACGCCTGCGTTTTTCCAAACACTCCCAGAAAATGGTCAGTTGCTACCCACAAACGGCTTCTTCCCGTCAATCTTCTTGAGATTGCCTGTGCAAATGGATTCTTCGCACAAACCGAACGCTGAGCGGCGATCCGCTTTGTACCTGTGTGACGAGCCTGCGCTTTGCGGTGCATACGCATGCGCAGTTTAGACCTGATCGCAGCGCTGCAAAAAACGCTAGCAAGCGATCAAGTCTGAATTACAATGTGCACTGCAGGGGGGGCAGATATAACAAGTGCAGGGAGAGTTAGATTTGGGTGTGGTGTGTTCAAACTGAAATCTTAATTGCAGTGTAAAAATAAAGCAGCCGGTATTTACCCTGCACAGAAACACTATAACCCACCCAAATCTCTCTGCAAATGTTATATCTGCCACACCTGCAGTGCACATGGTTTTGCCCAACTGCTAACAAATTTGCTGTTGCGATCAACTCTGAATTACCCCCTCAGTCTGTTTGAGATTATTTTAAAGCCACCTATCTGAGCATGACATGCTTGTTTCACTGTGCCAGCGCAGAGAAGCAGCTTCAGCTGGCTTTCCACAGTGTACAGTAAAAGCAGCTTCTAGGACCACAGGGGACGATCGATCCCGTAGAGAAGGCCTGGCCAACCTGTGGCTCTCCAGCTGTTATGAAACTACACATCCCATCATTCCCTGCCCGAGTTTTAGCATTTTCTCATAGCAAAACTGTGGCTGGGTATGCTGGGACTTGTAGTTTTACAACAGCTGGAGAGCTACAGGTTGGCCAGGCCTGCTGCAGAGGACTTGTGTATTGTGGGGCACTACAACTGTTACATAACATAATACAGAATGTATTGGGGCACTACAATGTGGCATACTTTGTTTCAGAGACACTACAACATGGCAAAATATGCCCTGGGGCACTATGATGTGACATAATATGTACCTGGGACACTACAAAATGGCATAATTTATTTTGAGTGGCACTGCAATGTGGAATATGGCCTGATTCTGAGTCAGATGCAGAAGTACAGACAGTAGCGTTTATTGCCGGTCCCTTGTCTGCGTCGTTATGTTAATGTCTCTACGGAGTCCTTCCCTTGTATACATCCATGTGACAGAATGTACAGTATAAGGACTGAGACACCTACTTTTAGCTCCTGTGAACACAGTTATACAGATTGGTGTGTCCACCATCGAAACTTCCACCAGCCCTAAGGCACCTGTAGTTTCTCTGTCTGGCTGTGGCCTCTTATGCCTTTGTCTGTGTATGCGACCACTTCCATTGACATGCTTGCGACACCCCCATAGCATACTTACCGACAATCTGGCTGCCCCCTCCAGGAGGAGGCAGCCAGGTCGGAGCAGCGGGGGTGTGGAGATGCGGCTTGATGACGCTTAGGGGCGGGATTGGGGGCGTGGCTGCACGATCACGTCATCGTGGCCCCGCCCCCTGTCTAGCAATGCCGTTAATATTGGCATTGCAAGGCAGGGGGTGGGGCCAGGATGACGCGAATCGCGTCATCTGACTCCCGGGCCGCGCACTTTGAACTGTGCTGCCGGGGGTTATGTAGGTGATGCGGGTGGGTTGCTGGTGGTGGGCACTCGTCCGGGAGACTTGCCTTTTCTTCTGGGGGGCCGGGAGTGCCCCCCCCCCCCCATTTTTTGGGAGCCTCCCAGCCATTCCGGGAGAGTAGGCAAGTATGCCCCATAGCAATTTCAATTCCATGCCCATGTGGACTTTAATATGTCACTGGGTGGACTAGGAGCCGGGAAACAACTGTAGAGTGGATGCACGGCTGATGCATTCTTATATTGTGCTTCAGCAATCAGCATCACAGACAGCCTGGCAGCTCTTAAGAGTGAGTTTTAAACTAAAGGCTGCCTTATATCAGCAATACCAATTTATTGTTTCACAGATCTTGTGATTCCCCCCCCCCCACAGAAATATTATTTCCCCAATCCATCTGACTTACCCATACATTACAGAGTTGTTTCAATGATCTGCAGATTTTTTCCTTCCAAAGTCTTGATCTGCACATCATTTAAGTGTCCATACGGATGGTCTTCTGTATGCCGAATGTCGGGATCCCGACGCACAGTATACCGGCGCCGGAATCCCGACACCCGGCATACCGACATATATTCTCCCACGTGGGGGTCCACGACCCCCCTGGAGGGAGAATAAAATAGCCACCGTGCCTGCAGCGTGGTGAGTGCAGCGAGCCCGCAAGGGGCTCATTTGCGCTCGCCACACTGTCGGTATGCCGGCGGTCGGGCTCCCGGCGCCGGTATGCTGGTCGCCGGGAGCCCAGCCACCGGCATACCGTACTACATCCGTCCATACATCACCTAATGCGATTGTCTTTTTAACGATCACTTGTGGAAAATGTAAATAATGGGCGGTACTACTACTACCCTTCCCCGCCACTCCAGCAAGCCCAGGCCTGGGTAATGAGTTTCTGCGCCCTCCCCACCCCCCACTCTGCGTCACTGGCAGAAGGACATACACTGCCCAATGCAGCCAACTTTAAATTTAGAAAATATCACATTGGATGGACATGCTGGATGTACCGACCAATTAATATTTTCTGATTGTTCGCCTGCATACACTGAAAAATTATCTGAGCACTTCGCTGATAGTGGGTGGATCATCCAGATAATTTAATTGAGCATGCCAGCATAAGTGACATTTTTTCACTTTACCTTGTTCCAGCAGTATATTCTCATCATCCACCCACCATATGCTGCTTGATGGCAAGCCACTCAACGGACAAAGACTAGCATCTGTCAGGTGCAGGGTCCAGGCCCTATTCCTGAATACCTGCAGTTTGGGCCTAATTCAGACCTGATCGCTGTTGTGCGAAATTGCAAAGTGGCCAATTATCGAACGACTGCGCATGCGTACAGATCGTAAAACCTGCATATTTTTTGACTGCTAGGCATACGCAGATTGATTGACAGGAAGCAAACGTTTAGGGGTGGTAACTTTTTTTTCGCACTGTAGGTGTAAGTCCTGGGCTATGCACAGACTGGAAAAATAATTAGACGGTGAGTGAATTGCGAACAGATTTGCAGGTGACCGGTGTTTATCAAAGCTTTTTGCACGGCGTACGCAGACTTGCACGGGGCAGATTTTCACTCTGGCTGGGCGGCGACTATCCGATCGCAAACCTCTGCAAGTTTGCAGAGGTGCGATCAGGTCTGAATTAGGCCCTTTATCTACATTCTTGCTCTTAATAAGGGTTCCTCAACTAACTTTTTATCCAAGCATACAATGTTCTAATATTTTTCAGTTACTGTTATATAGCACAAGCAATTGATGCTATATAACTGCCTTGGTTTAGCTTCTAGTGATTCCAATGCAACATAAGAAAGACAACCAGGGGCAGGTCATGGTGAAACATGTGAAATGACTCAGTTTGGCCACATCCCGTTTGGAGGTATTGTATGTGTCATCAGGAGTCATGCTTTTATAAGCTTTGTTTCTAGCTACAAATGACTAACTAAAAGCTGCTGAGAAAGCATTGTACTCAACATAAAAGAGAACAGGGACATACAGCATGTTTAGGAAGGTTAGCATTGTACGCCCACTTTCATGTGCACCAATTAGCAAGGCATAGCAGGTAATTATACCTTTCTAGCATGATGAAAGATAATTATATTTAAGGAGAGGACAGATGCTGGCTTTCCAAACGGGATGATTATGTGGAAGGATACATTAAAACAATAGCAGCAAAAATAAATAATTTAGTGTTTTTCAAATCATGCTGAAATGGACTTATTTAGGATATAAACATTACATTACATTTTTCACGTAACTACCATCATGATTTGTCCGTTTGTGACTAAAGGCCCCCATACAACAGCAATCGATATGAGCAATTTGCAGATGATTGTATAAATAAATCTACACTGTATGGGGTTCACAGATCGCAGATGCAGACCAAAAATTGATTGAGATTGTTAAATCAGCTTGTCCAACATGTTGAATTTCACAGATCAATTTTGGCTGTAGATTGCTAGTGTATGGTAACAGTTAGCAGATTCGCAGACTGTTTCAAGTAAACTAATGAGCCTTTCAAGATTGGCCAATCTGTGTTGTTGAAAATGATTTGCAAATCACTGAAAAATATCTGTAATGTATGTGTGCAGATTGATGGATTGGGGAATCTTTAAAGCTGAGGAAAAAAATCTCAGAATCTGTTAATTGCTTTTTTGTGATTGCTGATGTTTAGGGTCCTTAAGTTGTATTACCAGTCTAAATTATGCCCAATCATTCCGGTACTGACACACTGCAGCAACTTCAGAGCATAAATAACATCCTTTGTGACAAGGTAATACTCCCTCTTCAGCATCACAGAATAGGAGGCAAATAACGCTATCACTTACCTGCTGGAAAAATGCAAGTGTTAAAAGCAGTGGCATAGCCAGCTTTTAAAAGCAAGGGGAGCGAAGATGGCAAAATAGGCGCCCCAACTATCCGGTATGAAGGATCTGCTCTAGGCTTCCACATCCACTGCTGAGATGGAGGCTTTTCAAGCTGATCAGTAGTTGCAGGTAAGTGGCTGCTATAACCAGGTGCGAGCACTTGACCTAAACCATAACCTATATGAACCCACGCTCAGCCGTGCCGCTCACATGATCCCTTGTGCTGGTTGGCGCACAGCAAGAGCTTTACCCCTGCACGTAGTGTGTAGCATGGCTGGGACAGCCTGCATTATACAAACTGCAAATTAAGAGCGAGGGCCCTGCATCCAAGACTGTCCTGCTCTTGTAGACAGCAGTGGAACATGGTAGTCAGACAATGAGTTTGCTGACAATGGCAATCAAGAATCAAAAAGAGTGTTTCAGGGCTTCCTGTTTATTCAACGCGTTTCGTCTAAACAGACTCAAGGACCCACACCAGGAAGATGAACGCAGATCAAGATTCATATACACTGGGCCTCTTGCTACAAAATAATAAAAGTAATGTGTTGCATATGAACCTTGCTTTTTATACTTTATATGTTGGAAAAAGAGCGCTATATAAAATTATTATTATTATTATTATTATTGTTTGCCTGGCAAACACATGTAGATTCAATTTGCCATTTGACAATGGGGGTAACTCAGACCTGATCGTTAGGCTGCGTTTTCTCAGAGCCTGCGATCAGGTCCGAACTGCGCATGCGAATGCACTGCAATGCGCAGGCGCGATGGACTGCAGCAACGGGGATCAATGCATAGCGAAGGAATGGTGCGAAAAAAGCGATCGCACGGGCGATTGCAAGGTGACTGACAGGAAGAGGGCATTTGTGGGTGGCAACTAACCGTGTTCAGGGAGTGTCTGGAAAAACGCAGGCGTGTCCAAGCGTTGGAAGGGAGGGTGTCTGACATCAATTCCGGTCCTGGACAGGCTGAAGTGATCGCAGCAGCTAAGTAAGTTCTGGGCTGCACAGAGACTGCACAAAATCAGTTTGTGCAGCTCTGCTACACATGCGTTCGCACACTTGCACAGCTAAAATACACTCCCTAGTGGGCAGCGACTATCTGATCGCAGGGCTGCAAAAATCGCTGCCCAGCGATCAGGTCTGAATTATCCCCAATGTTTTAATTAGGTTGCACATGAATACACTTTAAGTCCACACTTATGTTTTAAATGCTCTGAATCTCAGTTTCATAATTATCATGCAGACACATTGGAGTGATTTGAGTTATTTATTTTTATCTAAATGAGCGTTGTCAGTGAGAGTAGCTCCCATGGAGGCCTATTCATAATGAGAAAAAATTGTCATGTGCTATTTATGTTTCGAACTCGCATCACACCAGTCGCGTGCGGTGAGGTCAGTGGCTGGTGAGGCACTACAGCCATAATGTCCGCCGAATCCTGCCGATGACCCCTACCGCTGCCGAGCCAATGCCAGCTACTGCCCCTGAGCCGATGCCCTCTGCCACAGTTAATGGCTTACAAACTCGGCCACCAGCAACTGACCCAGCCCTCCACCACTAATTTGCATCTCAGTCCGATGCCGCCAATGCCCGCTGCCTGCCTGCTTATCATACTTGTGATATATTGTATATTTTTATAGAAAAAAAAAATTAGTGTTTGGGACTGGGAAGGGAGTGGGAGGAGGACATGAATGCAATTCTGTTGTCCTGGGCTTGCATTAACTTAATGGAAAAGGGTCTGAATGGGTTAAAAAAAATGTACAAAAAAAATGCGTGAGGTCCCCCCTCCTAAGTATAACCAGCCTCTGGCTCTTTGAGCCGGTTCTGGTTGTTTAAATACTGGGGGGAAAATTGGACAGGGGTTCCCCGTATTTAGACAACCAGCACCGGGCTCTTAGTCCGGTCCTGGTTCCAAAAATACGAGGGACAAAGATGTAGGGGTCCCCCGTATTTTTAAAACCAGCACCGGGCTCCACTAGCCAGGGAGATAATGCCACAGCCGGGGGACACATTTATGTAGGTCCTTGCGGCCGTGACATTACCCCCCCAACTAGACACCCCTGCTCAGGATTCCCTGGAGGAGTGGGGACCCCTTAAATCCCTCTCCAGGCAACCAAGGGCCAGGGGTGAAGCCCAAGGCTGTCCCCAGCACCCCTGGGCGGTGGGTGCCGGGCTGATAGCCATAAGTGTGTAAAACAAAAGAATATTCTTTTTTGTTGTGGAACTACAAGGCCCAGCAAGCCTACCCCGCTTGCTGGTGCTTGGAGAACCTCAAGTACCAGCATGCAGGGGAAATAACAGGCCCACTGGTACCGGTAGTTCTACAACAACAAAAATACCCAAATAAAAACACAACACACACACCGTGAAAGTAAAACTTTATTAGAACACACTTACCCACTCACACATACTTATCTACATCCCACGCCAATCACGTCCACTTGTCCATGTAGAATCCAATAGGGGTACCTGAAAAAATGAAAATACTTACAAACTTGGTTCTTCAAGAAATACACAGGAGGGGGGGGGGGGGGGAGAGAGAGAGAGAGATGTACTAACCTTCCCCGCTGTGTTATTTGACTTTTCTCTGCGCTCTTTTAATTATCTTTGTGGCTACTGGTCACCGCTCCGCTTCCCGGCGCTCCCCGTTGCTCCACGTCTTCATTCTCCTCTCTGCCATCCACATCATCACCGCCGCGGCCTCTGATTCCTCCGCTCTCCATAGAGCTTGGTCAGTGCCACACTCCCCCTGCCAGGAAGCTGTGACAAGTGCGCATGCACAGCTGACAGGTGGAGTGCAGCACTGACCAAGCTCTATGGAGAGCGGAGGAATCAGTGGTGGCGGCGGTGATGATGCAGATGGCAGAGAGGAGAATGAAGATGGGGAGTAACGGGGAGCGCCGGGCAGCGGCGCGGTGACCAGTAGCCGCAAAGATAATTAAAAGAGCGCAAAGAAAAGGCAAATAACGCAGCGGGGGGATGAGAGAGAGAGAACGAAGTTACGATGCGATGCAATGCTCCCACTCGTCCGCCCACCAGACGCTGGCACTCCCTGTACAGCCGGATGCAGTCACGGTGGCAGGGGTGTGCTTTCAGATAGGCTGAAAGCACGTCCCTGCTGTTCTGTGGCACTTGGACAGGTGCCGCTTCCATCAGTTTTTTTCAATGGGCTTTTACAGCCCTCTGCTTGGCCCCGCCCCCTGCTTCTGGACGATTACAATGGACAGTGGGAGGAACAGTCCTCGGTGCCGCACAAATGCATTTAAATAGACATTTAAACTCTAACAAGATTGACATAATGTAAAAATGATACTTATGACACAGAATATGTGTCATAAGTATCTTTGTATTATTTTAATCATGAATGACAGGGGAGGCACTGCCTCCCCTGACTGCACGTCCTGCATCATACAGTACCTCCTTTACTAAAAGATCACTTCCAAAAAGCTGCTTTTTCAGCGGAGACAGCTTTTCAGAAGATAGTTTTCCCCTGCTGCTCAGTCTCCTGATACTCTCCGCAGACAAGAAGAAGACGGATTTTGAAGTCAGTGCACTGCAGCATTACAAGAAGGACCACCCAGAGCAGTGTTGGTGGAGCTCTTTGCAAAAGGCAGCGGGCACAAGCAGTTAAACATTTTTCCTAATGAGTGTAGTCAGTGGAGCTGGGAGGAGGAGCTCACAGCCACACACACAAGAGTAGGAAGTGTGAAGACATTTGGGGGAATGTATGCCATCTCAGGATAGCATACAGTTTCACTGTCAAGTTCTGGGGGGGAAAAAGCATTTTCAAAAATTGCTGAATAACAATTTATTGGGGCTCATTTGTACCCAGGAGAAATCGTTGATATCTCCTTCATTACTAGTCTTATGAATGGCTCCCTTACTTGAAATTTACAATACGTAGGGAAAAGTTTGTAAAAAAAAACCTTTATTAAGTTATGATGAATAAGCTCACCAATACCAACTTCCCACATCCTACCCACTTCCCTACTGAAGTGGGCGGAGTAGGGGCTTGATGATGTGATTTGTAGTAAATTGCATTATCCGGCCCTGCCTGCCCCCTTTGCTATGCTGCTGACACAATGGAGTGAATCACAGAGCCACGTACTCAATACTCACCACTCTGTCCTCTCCTCCAGGATCCCCTGTAGGAGAAGTCTATAAAGTAAGCAATCGTGCTTTGAGCTATGTGTAAACTGTTCCTCTACAAATATCGCCTCTTGCTGTACATACTCAAGAACCTTGGCAGAAATAAAAGTTCACTCTCATAAATAGAGGTGCACTGTGGGTTCAACAGTGATAGAGATATCAGGTTGGAAACTACTATTGGCCGGTGGAAATATAATTAATTCTGTTTTGGAAATATTAAGTTTGAGGTGGCGAGATGTCATCCAAGATGAAATGGCATAAAGGCATTCAGTGATACGGCCCAATACAGATGGTGACAAATCTGGGGAGGATAGGTAGATTTGAGTATCATCCGCATACAGATGGTACTGAAATCCGAAAGAGTTGATTAGTTTGCCAAGAGATGTGGTACTCCAACTGAGGTAGCAAAGAGGAGGTGGAATCAGAGAAATGAACACTGAAGGAGCGATTAGATAGGTAGGATGAGAACCAAGAAAGGGCTGTGTCCTGAATACCTAGGGATTGTAGTGTTTGTATGAGAAGAGAGTGGTCAACAGTGTCAAAAGCAGCAGAGAGATCAAGGAGAATAAGTAGAGAGTAATGTCCTTTAGATTTAGCAGTGTCCAAATCATTCACTACCTTAGTCAGTGCTGTCTCTGTGGAGTGTTGGGCACGAAATCCTGACTGAAGTGGGTCCGGTAGGCTGTGTGAGTTAAGAAAGTGTGTGAGGCGAGTGTAGGCAAGTGTAGAACATGCAGGTGATAAGGTCAGGCTTGGACTGGCCCACAGGGGTACAGGGGAAACCACCGGTGGGCCCCACTGCCCGGGGGCCCACCTCCTGCTCTAAGAATCAGGTTCCAGACTGTGCACTTGAATTATACATCATACATATGTTACCTTATACTGTACTATGGTGTATTTTCTACAGTGCAGTGCTGTTATTAATCTGTTTTCTCTGACGTCCTAGTGGATGCTGGGAACTCCGTAAGGACCATGGGGAATAGCGGCTCCGCAGGAGACTGGGCACAATTAAAGAAAGCTTTAGGTCACCTGGTGTGCACTGGCTCCTCCCACCATGACCCTCCTCCAAGCCTCAGTTAGATTTTGTGCCCGGCCGAGGTTGGATGCACACTAGGGGCTCTCCTGAGCTTCTAGAAAGAAAGTATAGAATTAGGTTTTTTATTTTACAGTGAGACCTGCTGGCAACAGGCTCACTGCAGCGAGGGACTAAGGGGAGAAGAAGCGAACCTACCTGCTTGCAGCTAGCTTGGGCTTCTTAGGCTACTGGACACCATTAGCTCCAGAGGGATCGACCGCATGGAACTGGCCTTGGTGTTCGGTCCCGGAGCCGCGCCGCCGTCCCCCTTACAGAGCCAGAAGCAAGAAGAGGTCCGGAAAATCGGCGGCAGAAGACATCAGTCTTCACCAAGGTAGCGCACAGCACTGCAGCTGTGCGCCATTGCTCCTCATGCACACTTCACACTCCGGTCACTGAGGGTGCAGGGCGCTGGGGGGGGGGGGGGCGCCCTGAGCAGCAATAAAAACACCTTGGCTGGCATATATATCACAATATATAGCCCCAGAGGCTATATATGTGATAAATACCCCTGCCAGAATCCATAAAAATGCGGGAGAAAAGTCCGCGAAAAAGGGGCGGAGCTATCTCTCTCAGCACACTGGCGCCATTTTCTCTTCACAGTGCAACTGGAAGACAGTTCCCCAGGCTCTCCCCTGTAGTTTTCAGGCTCAAAGGGTTAAAAAGAGAGGGGGGGCACTAAATTTAGGCGCAATATTGTATATACAAGCAGCTATTGGGAAAAATTCACTCAATATAGTGTTAATCCCTAAATTATATAGCGCTCTGGTGTGTGCTGGCATACTCTCTCTCTGTCTCCCCAAAGGGCTGTGTGGGGTCCTGTCCTCAGTCAGAGCATTCCCTGTGTGTGTGCGGTGTGTCGGTACGGCTGTGTCGACACGTTTGATGAGGAGGCTTATGTGATGGCAGAGCAGATGCCGATAAATGGGATGTCGCCCCCTGTGGGGCCGACACCAGAGTGGATGGATAGGTGGAAGGTATAAACCGACAGTGTCAACTCCTTACATAAAAGGCTGGATGACGTAACAGCTATGGGACAGCCGGCTTCTCAGCCCGCGCCTGCCCAGACGTCTCAAAGGCCATCAGGGGCTCAAAAACGCCCGCTCCCTCAGATGGCAGACACAGATGTCGACACGGAGTCTGACTCCAGTGTCGACGAGGTTGAGACATATACACAATCCACTAGGAACATCCGTTACATGATCCTGGCAATAAAAAATGTGTTACACATTTCTGACATTAACCCAAGTACCACTAAAAAAGGGTTTTATGTTTGGGGAGAAAAAGCAGGCAGTGTTTTGTTCCCCCATCAAATGAGTGAATGAAGTGTGAAAAAGCGTGGGTTCCCCCGATAAGAAACTGGTAATTTCTAAAAAGTTACTGATGGCGTACCCTTTCCCGCCAGAGGATAAGTTACGCTGGGAGATATCCCCTAGGGTGGATAAGGCGCTCACACGTTTGTCAAAAAAGGTGGCACTGCCGTCTTAGGATACGGCCACTTTGAAGGTACCTGCTGATAAAAAGCAGGAGGCTATCCTGAAGTCTGTATTTACACACTCAGGTACTAGACTGAGACCTGCAGATAGTGCTGCTGCAGCGTGGTCTGTAACCCTGTCAAACAGGGATACTATTTTGCGAACATAAGACGTCGTCTTATATATGAGGGATGCACAGAGGGATATTTTGCCGGCTGGCATCCAGAATTAATGCAATGTCCATTCTGTCAGGAGGGTATTAGAGACCCGACACTGGACAGGTGATGCTGACTTTAAAAGGCACATAGAGCCTTATAAGGGTGAGGAATTGTTTGGGGATGGTCTCTGGGACCTCGTATCCACAGCAACAGCTGGGAAGAAATTTTTTTACCTCAGGTTTCCTCACAGCCTAAGAAAGCACTGTATTATCAGGTACAGTCCTTTCGGCTTCAGAAAAGCAAGCGTGTAAAACGAGGGAAGAGGGAAAAAGCTGCACCAGTCAGCCAGTTCCCAGAATCAAAATTCTTCCCCCGCTTCCTCTGAGTCCACCGCATGACGGGGGGGCTCCACAGGCGTAGCCAGGTACGGTGGGGGGCCGCCTCAAAAATTTCAGCGATCAGTGGGCTCGCTCACAGGTGGATCCCTAGATCCTTCAAGTAGTATTTCAGGGGTACAAGCTGGAATTCGAGGCGTCTCCCCCCCGCCGTTTCCTCAAATCTGCCTTGCCGACAACTCCCTCAGGCAGGGAGACTGTGCTAGAGGCAATTCACAAGCTGTATTCCCAGCAGGTGATAGTCAAGGTGCCCCTACTTCAACAAGGACGGGGTTACTATTCCACACTGTTTGTGGTACCGAAACCGGACGGTTCGGTGAGACCCATTTTAAATTTGAAATCCTTGAACACATACATAAAAAAATTCAAGTTCAAGATGGAATCGCTCAGGGCGGTTATTGCAAGCCTGGACGAGGGGGATTACATGGTATCCCTGGACATCAAGGATGCTTACCTGCATGTCCCCATTTACTATCCTCACCAGGAGTACCTCAGATTTGTGGTACAGGATTGCCATTACCAATTCCAGACGCTGCCGTTTGGACTCTCCACGGCACCGAGGGTGTTTACCAAAGTAATGGCGGAAATGATGATACTCCTTCGAAGAAAGGGAGTTTTAATTATCCCATACTTGGACGATCTCCTAATAAAGGCGAGGTCCAAGGAGCAGTTGTTGGTGGGAGTAGCACTATCTCAGGAGGTGCTACACCAGCACGGTTGGATTCTGAATATTCCAAAATCACACCTGGTTCCGACGACACGTCTACTGTTCCTGGGTATGATCCTGGACACAGTCCAGAAAAAAAAGGAGCTGTCATCTCTAGTCAGAGACCTCCTGAAACCGAAACAGGTATCGGTGCATCACTGCACGCGGGTCCTGGGAAAGATGGTGGCTTCTTACGAAACAATTCCTTTCGGCAGGTTCCATGCCAGAATCTTTCAGTGGGACCTGTTGGACCAGTGGTCCGGATCGCATCTTCAGATGCATCGCCTGATAACCCTGTCTCCAAGAACCAGGGTGTCTCTGCTGTGGTGGCTGCAGAGTGCCCATCTTCTAGAGGGCCGCAGATTCGGCATACAGGACTGGGTCCTGGTGACCACGGATGCCAGCCTTCGAGGCTGGGGGGCAGTCACACAGGGAAGAAACTTCCAAGGACTATGGTCGAGTCAGGAGACTTCCCTACACATAAATATTCTGGAACTAAGGGCCATTTACAACGCCCTAAGTCAGGCAAGGCCTCTGCTTCAAAACCAGCCGGTACTGATCCAGTCAGACAACATCACGGCAGTCGCCCATGTAAATCGACAGGGCGGCACAAGAAGCAGGATGGCAATGGCAGAAGCCACAAGGATTCTCCGATGGGCGGAAAATCACGTACTAGCACTGTCAGCAGTGTTCATTCCGGGAGTGGACAACTGGGAAGCAGACTTTCTCAGCAGGCACGACCTCCACCCGGGAGAGTGGGGACTTCATCCAGAAGTCTTCACGCTGATTGTAAATCGATGGGAACGTCCACAAGTGGACATGATGGCGTCCCGCCTAAACAAAAAACTAGAGAGATATTGCGCCAGGTCAAGGGACCCTCAGGCGATAGCTGTGGACGCTCTGGTGACACCGTGGGTGTACCAGTCAGTTTATGTGTTCCCTCCTCTGCCTCTCATACCAAGGGTGCTGAGAATAATAAGAAAACGAGGAGTAAGAACAATACTCGTGGTTCCGGATTGGCCAAGGCGAGCGTGGTACCCGGAACTTCAAGAGATGATCTCAGAGGACCCATGGCCTCTGCCGCTCAGACAGGACCTGCTGCAGCAGGGGCCCTGTCTGTTCCAAGACTTACCGCGGCTGCGTTTGACGGCATGGCGGTTGAACGCCGGATCCTGAAGGAAAAGAGCATTCCGGAGGAAGTCATTCCTACGCTGATTAAAGCCAGGAAAGATGTAACTGCAAAGCATTATCACCGCATATGGCGGAAATATGTTGCTTGGTGTGAGGCCGAAAAGGCCCCAACAGAGGAATTTCAACTAGGTCGATTTCTGCATTTCCTACAAACAGGAGTGACTATGGGCCTGAAATTAGGCTCCATTAAGGTACAGATCTCGGCTCTGTCGATTTTCTTCCAGAAAGAACTGGCTTCATTGCCTGAAGTTCAGACGTTTGTGAAGGGAGTGCTGCATATTCATCCCCCGTTTGTGCCTCCAGTGGCACCTTGGGATCTCAACGTGGTGTTGAGTTTCTTAAAATCACATTGGTTTGAGCCACTTAAAACCGTGGATCTAAAATATCTCACGTGGAAAGTGATCATGTTATTGGCCTTGGCTTCGGCCAGGCGTGTGTCAGAATTGGCGGCTTTGTCATGTAAAAGCCCTTATCTGATTTTCCATATGGATAGGGCAGAATTGAGGACTCGTCCTCAGTTTCTCCCTAAGGTGGTATCAGCTTTTCACTTGAACCAACCTATTGTGGTGCCTGCGGCTACTAGGGACTTGGAGGATTCCAAGTTGCTGGACGTAGTCAGGGCCTTGAAAATTTATGTTTCCAGGACGGCTAGAGTCAGGAAAACTGACTCGCTATTTATCCTGTATGCACCCAACAAGCTGGGTGCTCCTGCTTCTAAGCAGACTATTGCTCGCTGGATTTGTAGCACAATTCAGCAGGCGCATTCTGCGGCTGGACTGCCGCATCCTAAATCAGTAAAAGCCCATTCCACAAGGAAGGTGGGCTCATCTTGGGCGGCTGCCCGAGGGGTCTCGGCTTTACAACTTTGCCGAGCTGCTACTTGGTCAGGGGCAAACACGTTTGCAAAATTCTACAGATTTGATACCCTGGCTGAGGAGGACCTGGAGTTCTCTCATTCGGTGCTGCAGAGTCATCCGCACTCTCCCGCCCGTTTGGGAGCTTTGGTATAATCCCCATGGTCCTTACGGAGTTCCCAGCATTTACTAGGACGTCAGAGAAAATAAGATTTTACTCACCGGTAAATCTATTTCTCGTAGTCCGTAGTGGATGCTGGGCGCCCATCCCAAGTGCGGATTGTCTGCAATACTTGTACATAGTTACTGTTAACTAAAGGGTTGTTGTTGAGCCATCTGTTGAGAGGCTCAGTTGTTTTCATACTGTTAAACTGGGTATTGTATCACGAGTTATACAGTGATTGGTGTGGCTGGTAAGAGTCTTACCCGGGATTCAAAATCCTTCCTTATTATGTCAGCTCGTCCGGGCACACCAGGTGACCTAAAGCTTTCTTTAATTGTGCCCAGTCTCCTGCGGAGCCGCTATTCCCCATGGTCCTTACGGAGTTCCCAGCATCCACTACGGACTACGAGAAATAGATTTACCGGTGAGTAAAATCTTATTATTAATCTGATACATTATCATGCACGCAGCAGCTGAATTTACTTTATATATTTATGAAGGGGCCCAGACATTGCACTCTCTAATGGTTAGTCAAACCAATGAGGTGGCAGGCCACACCCCCTCTGCGGACTTGCCACACCCCTAAACATGGGCCCCTACCACTGCATCCCACCCGGTGGGCCCTACATGCCCCAGTCCGACACTGGATAAGGTTGTGATCTGAG
Organism: Pseudophryne corroboree; assembly: GCF_028390025.1. Lineage (NCBI taxonomy): Eukaryota > Metazoa > Chordata > Amphibia > Anura > Myobatrachidae > Pseudophryne > Pseudophryne corroboree. The sequence goes on along the minus strand of NC_086448.1, from coordinate 546,569,939 downwards.
AGAGGGAAAGGAGTGTTAGTGAGTTCAGAAACAGAGCATAGTCTGTTGACTTTTTAACTTCCAATTCACTGACTATCTTGATTCTCTCATAGGTGTACATTATTTTGGAATAGTAATAATGTGTGTCTTAAGCATTTTTGCCAACGTTTCCTGAATGCTAGGGAGACTCCCTGAAATAATAGCAATCCAGTGACATATGGTAAGGGTAGGCACTGCCTCATTTGTCATACTCCAGTATACTCTAGAGTTTGGACTATAAAAATGATTAGAATAATACGAAGATGATATTTCGAACTTATAAATATCATCTTTGTATTATTCTAATAATTTTTATAGTTAAAACTCACCATGAAATTGTGTGTACTATATATCATACTTGCCTACTCTCTCAGAATGGGCGAGAGGCTCCCAAAAATCCGGTGACCCTCCCGCGCCCCCTCCCTTCCCCCAGAACAGGCAAGTCTCACGATTTTGCAGGTACCAGGTACCTCTCTGCCCAGCCGCCCACTTAGTGAGTAAAGTGGTTGGTCCGGACAGTCGATGACACGATTCTCGCTGAATCGCGCCATCATAGCCATCATACCCACACCACCTGCAGTACAATGGCGGTAATCTAGGCATTACAGAGCAGGGGGTGAGGCTACAACGAAATTATCGTTGTCACCCCGCCCCCTCGATGCATCATACCTCACCCCTGCTGAGCCGACCTGGCTGCTCTCTCCTGGATGTCGGCAACTATGCTGTGTAAACATTCAGATGGAATCAAAAGTGCCATTTCCCTGCATTGGTTATAAGGTACAATGATCCCTATGACTTCTGTATATGCATTTTCAAATAAGGTTTCTCGTGGCCACATTTGAGTAGAACTCAATACATGAACAAGCCCTGAAAAGTATCAATTTGTTTTAGTTAAAAAGTAGATCTTACTGACCAACAATGCCCGGGCTCATTTTCTTACCGTCCGTAATCATAGATGTTGCTTTCACAATCACTCTGCTTTTCAAAAATAGGCAAGCATTGTTTTACAGTATATGGCAGCTGCCACCAACATCTCTATACATCTGCAGAGTAGTGATCTTTATGCACTATAACCTACGCCTGCGTATTTTGTTACAAATGACAAAAGATCAGTAAAGCAGTTACTAAACAAACGAGAACGATTCCCTCATTTCATGCAGTGGATTCATTTTGAAAGCTGCCAATATGTACATGGAAATAAAGTATGCTATTATTGAAATTGAATAAAAAGGCTTTTTGCAGGGTAAATGAAAAAAATGCAGAAATGTGTATACAGAAGAAAGGAACAGACTCCAAAGGAATCATTCAGGGTTATGTATGAAGTGCACAGTAACCCATAGCAACCAAATATTTGCTTTCATAGTTTGAATTTTGGCGGTAATTCAGACCTGATCGCTGTTGTGCATTTTTTTGAACAACGGGCGGTCAGGCATTAACTGCGCATGAACCACAATGTGCACGCGCGTCGCCAAACAGGCATCGCCGTCAGCGACAGGCTGGTGCGAAAATTCTAACCGCACAGCCATTCACATGCTGATTGACAGGAAAAGGCCGTTTGTGGGTGGTAAGTGACCATTTTCTGGGAGTGTCAGGGAAAACGCAAGCGTGCCCAAGCATTTTCTGGGAGTGTCAGGGAAAACACAGGCGTGCCCAAGCGTTTTCAGAGAGGGTGTGTGACGTCAGGTCCAGCCCCGATCTGCCCACTCTGATCGCACTGTAGGACTAAGTCTTGGGCTGCGCAGGGATTGCACACACATGTAAAAACCAGCCACTGGTGAGTGTGGTGTGAACGGATTTGCAGCTGTCCGCTGAGGTTTTTTTTTTAGCAGCTCGGTGTACACATGCGATCGCACACTTGCACGGTGAATATTAGGGAGGCCAATCCCGGGCCATTTTTTCAATCCCGGGTATCGGGATTGAAAAATTGTCAATCCCGGCATTCCCAGGATACCCAGGATTGGCTTTAGACTGTGTCCAGCCATCGCCCCGCCCCTCCCCTCCCCACCCGCCCTGCAGACATAAAAAAAAATGTACAAACCTGCACAGCGAGGTAGCGGGTGAGGAGGAGGCGGCGGGTGAGGAGGAGGTGAATGAGTGCAGGGGAGCCGGCGGGTGAGTGCAGGGGAGCCGGGAGGAGGCAGCGGGTGAGTGCAGCGGGAGCCGGTACGAGGCGGCGGGTGAAGTCCGCCGTACTTTCCGGCTCTGCGGCTGCTGACAGCGCAGCATGACCTCACAGTCACAGGTCATGCTGCGCAGGGGGAAACGGGAGGAGGGAGCCGGGCAGCGTCTGAGCATCCTGAGGACGCTCAACGCTGATCCCTCAATCCCCGGGATTGGAGCTTCCAATCCCGGGATTGAATCCCGGACGTTTTTTGGCCTAAATCCCGGGATCCCGCCGATCCCGATCCCGGGATTGGCCTCCCTAGTGAATATACATTACCCTTGGGTGGCGACTATCTGATCGCAGGGCTACACGTTTAGCACCCTAGCAATCAGGTCTGAATTAGGCCCTATGTTGCTTGTTATATATATTGGCCCTAGGTACCGGATTACTGCATATACATACTTATATTGGGTTGTAGTTAAAATGCAGGCTGTCGGGATCCGAAGGTCCAGACTATTGTGTGTGTGTGTGTGTGTGTGTGTGTGTGTGTGTGTGTGTGTGTGTGTGTGTGTGTGTGTGAATATATTATAATATAGTCGTGCCCTTACATAAAGCTGAATCGGATATTCTTAGAGGAGGGCATGGTGTTTGAGGAAGTACACATCAAAAGTTATTGGACATACTGACCTGAAATAAAATAAAATGAGAAATTGGAATAATCTAAAGTTAAAAATGTTTTTCTTCCACTTCCTTTTTGGTCAAAAGTGTAAATTTTCAGCTTTTTTGAGGCATTTATGGAAAGCCATAACTCATGGTAGAGGAAAATTTAAGACCTAAGGCCGGATGTAATGACGCCCGAGATGCCGGCCGACAGGGCCGTATTTTCGTATGGGCTCAATGGGCTCTTGCCCAAGGTCCCCAGGAGTATAAGGGCCCTAGGCTGATAGCTGAGGGTCCCCTCTTTCCAGGGGTACCAGATTTTTTTAAATCAGCCACGGGGGAACCGGAGATATCCGACTTGAAAGCAGTGGTCCCCATCCAAGACTGTGAATTGCTCTTCCCAGCCAGATATCTTGGTTTCTGTCCGACTTAGATTTTGAATTCTGATCCCCAAGTCCCCAGTATCTCCTGAAAGGTGGAACTCTCTAGTTTGTTTTTAGAGATGAGCGGGTTCGGTTCTCAGACTCGGAAACCCAAACTCGGCAAAACGTCATCGTCCCGCTGTCAGATTCTCACAGGATTTGGATTCCATATAAGGAGCCGCGCGTCGCAGCCATTTTCACTCCAGTCTCGGAGAGTGAGAGGACGTGTATTCAGTATGCTCAGTCTCTGTTTATAGGGGTGGGAAAGTGGGGTGACAAGTGTTGTGCTGTTCAGTCCAGTCCATATATCCAGTGTGTTACGATCCTGATGCTCAGGACAGGGGAGATCTTATGTAGTGAGTCCTGAGCACCAAGACGGAATGCTGGGATTGGGAAATGGGAAGGAAATAGCCCCTAGCACCCTACCTCCGTTGTCTTACCCGTGTTATCAATTCACGCCTGAACGACTATGGTTTCTTGGGCCCATGGCAGCCGCGTTTGAAGGGTGGATTAGGTCTGCCCAACTCCGATGTCCCCTCAGGTCTTAAAGAGAGACAAGGCGTGAACTGAGACAGGGTAATAACAACGGGACCTCTAACTGAAACAACCACGCTAGGGGCTATAAACTACCTAAAAACTAAACGTATGTGCGGCACGCCGCCAAAGGAAAAAGAACTACAAAGAAACCACTGTCCACTCCCCTACACGGCACCGCCAAGTTCCGGGGAGGACAGTGAAAGCGGAAACCTCCGCAAATGCACCAATTCACAGTAAAGTAAACACTAAGCGGCATAGGCCGCAACACGCGGCAGAAGCCGCTACTCACGAAACCGGGCGAGAACCCCAGATGACAAACAGGTTCGCAAGGACTAGAAGGATTCCCAGGACCAGCTTTGGACCTCCAAAGTACCAAAGGGCAGGGAGCAAGATCCACCAAACATGGCTGACAGGAACAGAGTTCTGCAAGGCAGGAACAGCATACAAGAAGCTATCACCGGCGGGACTGCAGTGTGCTGGCTCACATAAAAAGGCCCTGCTGGCCAATAACAGGAGGGCCAGCAGGACCAGCCCCCAGACCCTAATTACTAGTTGCCGTGCAGCTGCCCAGCTGCACGAGCAACCTAATTAACGACTCTTAGCAACGGGGAACGCGGTCCACCTGTGGCGTCCCAGTTGCCATGCACCCGGCGGCCCTGCACGCACGGCGTCCTGCGTTGCCAGGGACCCGGCGGCTATCGTGCGCACGGCGTCCTGGCATTGCTAGGCGCCGTGCGGAGGACAGGGAAGGAGAGAGGCGCGGCGGCCGTGACCGCCTAACAGTACCCCCCCTTAAGGAGGGGTTAAAGAACCCCTAGAGCCAGGTTTCTGAGGAAACTCCTGAAAGAAAATCCTCTTCAGCTTGGGAGCATGTAAATCTTTATCCAAGACCCAAGATCTTTCTTCAGGGCCATAACCTTTCCAGTGGACCAAAAAATAGAGCCGACCCCGAGAAAGCTTAGAATCTAAAACCTTCTCCACCAAGAACTCTTGTTGCCCCTGAACATCCACCGGAGATCTACCCTGGGAAGTCCTCCGAGGAAATCTCCTGGAAGAAAAATACTGTTTCAAAAGAGAACAGTGAAAAGTATTGCCAATTTTGAGAGATCTCGGCAAGCGTAGCCGAAAAGCAACTGGGTTGACCTTCTTAATGATAAGGAATGGTCCAATAAATTTGGGCCCCAATCTAGCCGAAGGTTGTCGGAGCTTGATGTTGCGAGTTGACAACCATACCTTATCTCCAACCTTAAAAGTGCAAGGACGTCGGAGCCTATCAGAAAATTTATTTTCTCGGAAGGCAGCTTTTCTCAAGGCAAGGTGCACCTTTCTCCAAATTGTTCTGAGATGGGAGGTTAAGGTCAACGAGGAGACTGGAGAATGAGGAAAAAAAGAGTTGGCTCTAGGATGAAAGCCAAAGACTGAAAAGAATGGGGACTCCTTGGTGGAAGAATGACAAGAATTATTATAAGCAAATTCGGCTAACGGAAGAAATTCAGACCAATCATTCTGGAGTTTGGCCGAATACAACCGTAAATACTGTTTTAATGACTGGTTAACTCGTTCGGTTTGTCCGTTAGATTGTGGATGGTACCCATATGTTAAAGAGAGTTTCATATTTAATGAGGCACAAAAACGTTTCCAGAAACGAGCAATGAATTGCGGACCCCGATCAGAGACAATATCCCTGGGCAACCCATGGAGCCTGAACACATGACGGAGAAACAAGACTGCCAACCCTTGAGCAGAGGGTAATCGGGGAAGAGCAATGAAATGAGCCATCTTACTAAAACGATCTACTACCACCCAAATGACTCGAAATCCGGCTGAAAGAGAAAGGTCCACCACGAAATCCATGGATATATGTGACCATGGCCTGAGAGGAACGGCTAAAGGTACGAGTTGCCCGATCGGCAATGAACGAGGAACCTTATGCCGTGCACAAACCTGACAGGAATGGACAAATTCCCTTACATCTTTAGAAAGACTAGGCCACCACACCGAGCGAGAGACTAACTCCAAGGTCTTAGTGATACCTGGATGACCAGAGACTTTGTTGTCATGAAACTCAGCTAAAACAGTGCCTCTCAGAAATTCAGGGACAAAGAGACGAACAGCAGGAGTCGGTTTAGGAGCCTGCTGTTGAAGCTGGACTGAGTAAATAAATCCTGTGTGAGGCCTGCCCGGATGACAGATGATGGAACTATGGGGGTAGTAGCAGGATGGTTATTGTGAACCGGAAGAAAACAACGTGACAGGGCATCAGCTTTAGTATTTTTGGAACCGGGCCTGAAGGTGATAATAAACCTGAAACGAGTAAAAAACAATGCCCAACGTGCCTGCCGAGCATTAAGCCGTTTAGCTGACTCAATATACTGCAGGTTCTTATGGTCAGTAAACACTGTAATAGTATGCCTAGCTCCCTCCAGCCAATGCCTCCACTCCTCGAAAGCCCATTTAACTGCCAGCAATTCTCGATTACCAACGTCATAGTTGGATTCTGCGGAGGAGAATTTCCTGGACATGAAGGCACAAGGGTGTAATTCCTGAGACTCCGGATCTTCCTGAGATAGGATAGCCCCCACTCCAACCTCTGAGGCATCTACCTCGACTATAAAGGAGAGCTCCGGGTTAGGGTGCCTGAGAACAGGAGCCGAGACAAAGGCCTGTTTTAAGGCCCGAAAGGCAGACTCGGCTGCAGGCGACCAATTGGAAGGGTCCGCTCCTTTTTTAGTCAATGCTACTATAGGAGCGACCAAATCAGAAAAGGTATGAATGAACCGCCTATAATAGTTTGCAAACCCTAAAAAGCGCTGAATTGCTTTTAAATTTGTGGGTTGCGCCCAATTAAGGATGGCCTGGAGTTTTTTCGGTTCCATGAAAAATCCCTGGGGAGAAATAATATACCCCAAGAAGGACACTTCCGTGATGTGAAAATCACATTTCTCTAGTTTTGCGTATAAATGATTCTCCCGTAGTTTTTGAAGAACCAGACGCACATGGGGGGTCATTCCGAGTAGTTCGCTCGCTAGCAGATTTTAGCAGCATTGCACACGCTAGGCCGCCGCCCTCTGGGAGTGTATTTTAGCTTAGCAGAATTGCGAACGAAAGATTAGCAGAATTGCGAATAGAAAATTCTTAGCCGTTTCTGAGTAGCTCGAGACTTACTCCTACACTGCGATCAGCTCAGGCCGTTTCGTTCATGGTTTGACGTCACAAACACGCCCTGCGTTCGGCCAGCCACTCCCCCGTTTCTCCAGACACTCCCGCGTTTTATCCTGGCACGCCTGCGTTTTTCTGCACACTCCCAGAAAACGTCCAGTTTCCGCCCAGAAACACCCACTTCCTGTCAATCACACTCCGATCACTTCAATGATGGAAATTCTTCGGTCGGACGTGAGTAAATCTACTAAGTTTTGTGCTAAAATACTTAGCGCATGTGCACTGCGTACCATGCGCATGCGCATTTTCGCCTTAATCGCTCCGTTGCGAAAATCGTCAACGAGCGAACAACTCGGAATGACCCCCTAGGGTAATATGTTGTTCCATAGACTCAGAATAAATCAAAATGTCGTCTAAATAAACGACAACGAATTTTCCAAGAAAGTCACGAAGAACATCATTGATGAGGTCTTGAAATACCGCAGGAGCATTTGACAGCCCAAAGGGCATCACCAGGTATTCATAATGACCCGACTGTGTGCTGAAAGCCGTCTTCCACTCATCCCCAGATCTTATTCGGATGAGATTGTAAGCTCCTCTAAGATCGATTTTTGAGAAGATAACGGCAGAGCGTAACTGATCAAAAAGTACTGAAATCAAAGGCAAAGGGTAGGTGTTTTTAACAGAAATTTTATTCAGAGCCCGAAAATCAATACATGGTCTGAGCGACCCATCTTTTTTCTCAACAAAAAAGAATCCTGCACTCAAAGGAGATTTCGAAGGCCTAATGAAGCCTTTTTTCAGGCTTTCCTGGATATAATTATCCATAGCCGTGGTTTCTGGCCCGGAGAGGGCATATAATCTCCCTTTAAGTAAAGTGGCCCCGGGAACTAAATCTATAGCGCAGTCATAGGACCGATGGGGAGGCAGAACGTCCGCATTACCCTTGGAGAACACATCAGCAAAATCCTGATATTCCAGAGGAATAAGTTCTGGGGTAACTGCCGCAACCCGGACAGGATGGGAAATACAGTCCTTGACACAAAAAGGACCCCATTGGGAAATCTCCCCAGACCGCCAATCTATGGTGGGATTATGAAAGGCAAGCCAGGGGTGACCCAAAACTACTGGAACTGCCGGACAATGTGTAAGGTAAAATTCTATTTCTTCTGAATGTAGGGCCCCCACTGTCAGCAATACTGGAGGTGTGCGGTGAGTAATAACCCCATTGGAAAGCGGACCCCCATCCAAGCCGTGCATGGTGATACGTCTATCTAAGGGTATAAGTGGAACGCCTAAAGCCTTAGCCCAAGCTAAATCCATAAAATTTCCTGCGGCTCCACTGTCGACGAAGGCCGACACCAACGAACTGAGGCTGCCAAAGGATTTACCGGAACTAATAGAGAATTATTAGAGGAGATTAACTGCAGACCCAAGTGAACCCCCTCACAATTCACTTGGTCAGAGCGTTTCCCGGCTTGTTCGGGCAGTTACGTGCGATATGTCCCTTACCACCACAATACAAACAAAGACCAGAACTTAACCTTCTGGTTCTTTCCTCTGGGGACACCCGGGAGAGACCCATTTGCATGGGCTCCTCGACGTCCTCAGGAAAAGTATATACACATGGATTAGGCCTAAAAGTTGTTCCTCTTTCAGCCCTCCGCTCTCGGAGACGACGATCAATTTTAATAGCGAGCTCCATGAGTTTGTCTAGAGTCTCAGGAGCGGGGTACTGAAGGAGACTGTCTTTAATCACTTCCGATAGTCCGAGGCGAAACTGACTGCGCAGGGCCGGGTCATTCCAGCCACAGTCGTTCGACCAACGGCGAAATTCGGTACAATACACCTCTGCTGGATTTTTGCCTTGCTTAAGGGCACGCAGGTGACTCTCAGCTGATGCTTCTCTATCTGGGTCGTCATATAAGAGGCCTAAGGATTTAAAAAAGGCGTCTACTGATAACAAAGCAGCATCATCCGCTCTTAGCCCAAACGCCCAGGTCTGTGGATCACCCTGAAGTAGAGACATCACAATCCCGACCCGCTGAGACTCAGTACCAGAGGAACGGGGCCTTAAACGAAAATAAAGCTTACAAGCTTCCTTAAAATTAAAAAAATCCTTTCGGTTACCCGAAAAACGGTCAGGTAAATGCATCTTTGGTTCTGGAACCATACTCGGGGAGGCTCGCAAAAGATCTTCCTGCGATCTCACCCGAAGAGTAAGGTCCTGAACCAGTTAATTCCTGTATTTGGTTAACCAAATCTGACTGGGGTTTGGCCCTAAACCTGCCGGATTCATGAGGCCGAATTTCTAGGCCCACCAATACAACGTAAAAATTAAACCCCTTTTTTTTTTTTTTTTTATGTGGGCCGGTGATAATGTTACGATCCTGATGCTCAGGACAGGGGAGATCTTATGTAGTGAGTCCTGAGCACCAAGACGGAATGCTGGGATTGGGAAATGGGAAGGAAATAGCCCCTAGCACCCTACCTCCGTTGTCTTACCCGTGTTATCAATTCACGCCTGAACGACTATGGTTTCTTGGGCCCATGGCAACCGCGTTTGAAGGGCGGATTAGGTCTGCCCAACTCCGATGACCCCTCAGGTCTTAAAGAGAGACAAGGCGTGAACTGAGACAGGGTAATAACAAGGGGACCTCTAACTGAAACAACCACGCTAGGGGCTATAAACTACCTAAAAACTAAACGTATGTGCGGCACGCCGCCAAAGGAAAAAGAACTACAAAGAAATCACTGTCCACTCCCCTACACGGCACCGCCGAGTTCCGGGGAGGACAGTGAAAGTGGAAACCTCCGCAAATGCACCAATTCACAGTAAAGTAAACACTAAGCGGCATAGGCCGCAACGCGCGGCAGAAGCCGCTACTCACGAAACCGGGCGAGAACCCCAGATGACAAACAGGTTCGCAAGGACTAGAAGGATTCCCAGGACCGGCTTCGGACCTCCAAAGTACCAAAGGGCAGGGAGCAAGATCCACCAAACACGGCTGACAGGAACAGAGTTCTGCAAGGCAGGAACAGCATACAAGAAGCTATCACCGGCGGGGCTGCAGTGTGCTGGCTCACTTAAAAAGGCCCTGCCGGCCAATAACAGGAGGGCCAGCAGGACCAGCCTCCAGACCCTAATTACTAGTTGCCGTGCAGCTGCCCAGCTGCACGAGCAACCTAATTAACTATTCTTAGCAACGGGGAACGCGGTCCACCTGTGGCGTCCCCGTTGCCATGCACCCGGCGGCCCTGCACGCGCGGCGTCCTGTGTTGCCAGGGACCCGGCGGCTATCGTGCGCACGGCGTCCTGGCGTTCTAGGCGCCGTGCGGAGGACAGGGAAGGAGAGAGGCACGGCGGCCGTGACCGCCGCTCAGTCAGGGCACGGCCGAAGACCGCCACGCCTAACATAGTGTAGCTGTAAAGTGGTGCTGTGTTGTGCAGACCAGTCCAGTGTAGTCACTCAGTGTATTGTGCTGCATCAGTCCAGGCAGTCACAGTGTTGGTGTTCTCTGCTGCCATATATCCAGTGTAGCTGTAAAGTGGGGCTGTGTTGTGCAGACCAGTCCAGTGTAGTCAGTGTATTGTGCTGTATCAGTCCAGCCATTCACAGTGTTGGTGTTCTCTGCTGCCATATAGCCAGTGTCCTGTGTCATCAGTAATTCCAGTGATGATATACGCTGCTGCTATATACAGTATATCCACTGCTGCAGTATAACAAATTACAATTATATTATTATTTACAACCTGTTGGGCTGCATCAGACCAGTGGTAGTGTCCTTTGTCATCAGTAATTCCAGTCATTCCTGTGACGCATATTGTCTCATATAACTCCCAAAAAATAATGGAGAATAAAAATTTTGAGGAGAAAATAGGGAAAGATCAAGAAGAACCAGTTCCTCCTAGTGCTAGATTCCACTCGGTGCACCTTTTTTTATTCTTTGCATCATGTGCTGTTAGGGGCCTTTTTTTTTATATCTGCCCTCCTGTCTGCCACTGCAGTGCCATGCCTAGATGGGCCAATTGTTTGTGTCGCTTGGCTTAGTCGTACAACTACCTCATAGCAATTCTTTTTCTTCTTTGCATGATGTGCTGTTTGGGGCCTTTTTTTTTTCATATCTGCCCTCCTGCAGTGCCACTCCTAGATGGGCCAGGTGATTGTGTTGTCCCCTTGTGTCGCTTAGCTCAGTGGCAAACGCAGGGTTTGCATGGGGGGGTTTCCAGGACTGGGTGGAGCCAAGCGCGGGGGTGGGGACTGAGGTGACCCAGTATATGCTGGGTCCGTACAACTAGTGTGTCTGTGTATGTATAGTATATATATATATATATATATATATATATATACATACATATATATATATATATATATATATATATATATATATATATAAAGAAGATGGACCCGGACTGCCCTCCGGGTCCATCTTCTTTTCTTCTTTCTACAAGTTTATTGTTCCTGCCAACAGAGGTTCTACTGTGAGTTGCTGCTTTAGCAAAAAGCGCATGAGAAAGGTCTTTTTTCTATTTGAGATATATATATATATATATATATATATATATATACTGCTCAAAAAAATAAAGGGAACACTAAAATAACACATCCTAGATCTGAATGAATTAAATATTCTTATTAAATACCTTGTTCTTTACATAATTGAATGTGCTGACAACAAAATCACACAAAAATTATCAATGGAAATCAAATTTATTAACCCATGGAGGTCTGGATTTGGAGTCACACTCAAAATTAAAGTGGAAAAACACACTACAGGCTGATCCAACTTTGATGTAATGTCCTTAAAACAAGTCAAAATGAGGCTCAGTAGTGCGTGTGGCCTCCACGTGCCTATATGACCTCCCTACAATGCCTGGGCATGCTCCTGATGAGGTGGCGGATGGTCTCCTGAGGTATCTCCTCCCAGACCTATACTAAAGCATCCACCAACTTCTGGACAGTCTGTGGTGCAACGTGGCGTTGGTGGATAGAGTGAGACATGATGTCCCAGATGTGCTCAATTGGATTCAGGTCTGGGGAATGGGCGGGCCAGTCCATAGCATCAATGCCTTCGTCTTGCAGGAACTGCTGACACACTCCAGCCACATGAGGTCTAGCATTGTCTTGCATTAGGAGGAACCCAGGGCCAACCGCGCCAGCATATGGTCTCACAAGGGGTCTGAGGATCTCATTCGGTACCTAATGGCAGTCAGGCTACCTCTGGCGAGGACATGGAGGGCTGTGCGGCCCCCCAAAGAAATGCCACCCCACCCCATTACTGACCCACTGCCAAACTGGTCATGCTGGAGGATGTTGCAGGCAGCAAAACGTTCTCCTTGGTGTTGCCAGACTCTGTCACGTCTGTCACATGTGCTCAGTGAGAACCTGCTTTCATCTGTGAAGAGCACAGGGCACCAGTGGCGAATTTGCCACTCTTGGTGTTCTCTGGCAAATGCCAAACGTCCTGCACGGTGTTGGGCTGTAAGCACAACCCCCACCTGTGGACGTCGGGCCCTCATACCACCCTCATGGAGTCTGTTTCTGATCATTTGAGTAGACACATGCACATTTGTGGCTTGCTGGAAGTCATTTTGCAGGGCTCTGGCAGTGCTCCTCCTGTTCCTCCTTGCACAAAGGCGGAGGTAGCGGTCCTGCTGCTGGGTTGTTGCCCTCCTGCGGCCTCCTCCACGTCTCCTGATGTACTGGCCTGTCTCCTGGTAGCGCCTCCATGCTCTGGACACTACGCTGACAGACACAGCAAACCTTCTTGCCACAGCTCGCATTGATGTGCCATCCTGCATGAGCTGCACTACCTGAGCCACTTGTGTGGGTTGTAGACTCCGTCTCATGCTACAACTAGAGTGAAAGCCCCACCAGCTTTCAAAAGTGACCAAAACATCAGCCAGAAAGCATAGGAGCTGAGAAGTGGTCTGTGGTCACCACCTGCAGAACAACTCCTTTATTGGGGGTGTCTTGCTAATTGCCTATAATTTCCACCTGTTGGCTATTCCATTTGCACAACAGCATGTGAAATTGATTGTCAATCAGTGTAGCTTCCTAAGTGGACAGTTTGATTTCACAGAAGTGTGATTGACTTGGAGTTACATTGTGTTGTTTAAGTGTTCCCTTTATTTTTTTGAGCAGTATATATATATATATATATATACACATACATACATACATATATATATATATATATACCGTATATACACATATATATATATATATATATATATACACACACACACATGCATACATATACATAGCATATTAAACATGCATACATACATACATATATATATTTATACATACATACATACATACATACAGTACACGTATATACACGCATGCATATATATCGTGTGTGTGTGTGTGTGTGTGTGTTTATATGTATGTATATACATGTGTATATATGTATGCACATGGATATATATGTACTATAATTAAAATTAAGTTGACTATTATTAAGCACTTACAAGTGCCACCAAGAAGACAGCAGACTTCAGAGGATGCTAGACAGCCAGTAATAATTAGTGATGTGCACCGGACATTTTTCGGGTTTTGTATTTTGGTTTTGGATTCGGTTCCGCGGCCGTGTTTTGGATTCGGACGCGTTTTGGCAAAACCTCACCGAAAATTTTTGTCGGATTCGGGTGTTTTGGATTCGGGTGTTTTTTACAAAAAACCCTAAAAAACAGCATAAATCATAGAATTTGGGGGTCATTTTGATCCCATAGTATTATTAACCTCAATTACCATAATTTCCACTCATTTCCAGTCTATTCTGAACACCTCACACCTCACACCTCACAATATTATTTTTAGTCCTACAATTTGCACCGAGGTCGCTGGATGGCTAAGCTAAGCGACACAAGTGGCCGACACAAACACCTGGCCCATCTAGGAGTGGCACTGCAGTGTCAGGCAGGATGGCACTTCCAAAAAATTGTCCACAAACAGCATATGATGCAAAGAAAAAAAGAGGCGCACCTAGGTCGCTGTGTGACTAAGCTAAGCGACACAAGTGGCCGACACAAACACCTGGCCCATCTAGGAGTGGCACTGCAGTGTCAGGCAGGATGGCACTTCAAAAAAATTGTCCCCAAACAGCACATGATGCAAAGAAAAAAAGAGGCGCACCAAGGTCGCTGGATGGCTAAGCTAAGCGACACAAGTGGCCGACACAAACACCTGGCCCATCTAGGAGTGGCACTGCAGTGTCAGGCAGGATGGCACTTCCAAAAAATTGTCCACAAACAGCATATGATGCAAAGAAAAAAAGAGGCGCACCTAGGTCGCTGTGTGACTAAGCTAAGCGACACAAGTGGCCGACACAAACACCTGGCCCATCTAGGAGTGGCACTGCAGTGTCAGGCAGGATGGCACTTCAAAAAAATTGTCCCCAAACAGCACATGATGCAAAGAAAAAAAGAGGCGCACCAAGGTCGCTGGATGGCTAAGCTAAGCGACACAAGTGGCCGACACAAACACCTGGCCCATCTAGGAGTGGCACTGCAGTGTCAGGCAGGATGGCACTTCAAAAAATTGTCCCCAAACAGCACATGATGCAAAGAAAAATGAAAGAAAAAAGAGGTGCAAGATGGAATTGTCCTTGGGCCCTCCCACCCACCCTTATGTTGTATAAACAGTACATGCACACTTTAACGAACCCATCATTTCAGCGACAGGGTCTGCCACACGACTGTGACTGAAATGACTGGTTGGTTTGGGCCCCCACCAAAAAAAGAAGCAATCAATCTCTCCTTGCACAAACTGGCTCTACAGAGGCAAGATGTCCACCTCATCATCATCCTCCGATTCCTCACCCCTTTCACTGTGTACATCCCCCTCCTCACAGATTATTAATTCGTCCCCACTGGAATCTACCATCTCAGGTCCCCGTGTACTTTCTGGAGGCAATTGCTGCTGGTGAATGTCTCCATGGAGGAATTGATTATAATTCATTTTGATGAACATCATCTTCTCCACATTTTCTGGAAGTAACCTCGTACGCCGATTGCTGACAAGGTGAGCGGCTGCACTAAACACTCTTTCGGAGTACACACTGGAGGGAAGGCAATTTAGGTAGAATAAAGCCAGTTTGTGCAAGGGCCTCCAAATTGCCTCTTTTTCCTGCCAGTATACGTACGGACTGTCTGACGTGCCTACTTGGATGCGGTCACTCATATAATCCTCCACCATTCTTTCCATGGTGAGAGAATCATATGCAGTGACAGTAGACGACATGTCAGTAATCATTGGCAGGTCCTTCAGTCCGGACCAGATGTCAGCACTCGCTCCAGACTGCCCTGCATCACCACCAGCGGGTGGGCTCGGAATTCTTAGCCTTTTCCTCGCACCCCCAGTTGCGGGAGAATGTGAAGGAGGAGATGTTGACGGGTCACGTTCCGCTTGACTTGACAATTTTCTCACCAGCAGGTCTTTGAACCTCTGCAGACTTGTGTCTGCCGGAAAGAGAGATACAACGTAGATTTTAAATCTAGGATCGAGCACGGTGGCCAAAATGTAGTGCTCTGATTTCAACAGATTGACCACCCGTGAATCCTGGTTAAGCGAATTAAGGGCTCCATCCACAAGTCCCACATGCCTAGCGGAATCGCTCTGTTTTAGCTCCTCCTTCAATGTCTCCAGCTTCTTCTGCAAAAGCCTGATGAGGGGAATGACCTGACTCAGGCTGGCAGTGTCTGAACTGACTTCACGTGTGGCAAGTTCAAAGGGTTGCAGAACCTTGCACAACGTTGAAATCATTCTCCACTGCGCTTGAGTCAGGTGCATTCCCCCTCCTTTGCCTATATTGTGGGCAGATGTATAGGCTTGAATGGCCTTTTGCTGCTCCTCCATCCTTTGAAGCATATAGAGGGTTGAATTCCACCTCGTTACCACCTCTTGCTTCAGATGATGGCAGGGCAGGTTCAGGAATGTTTGGTGGTGCTCCAGTCTTCTGTACGCGGTGCCTGAATGCCGAAAGTGGCCCGCAATTCTTCGGGCCACCGACAGCATCTCTTGCACGCCCCTGTCGTTTTTTAAATAATTCTGCACCACCAAATTCAATGTATGTGCAAAACATGGGACGTGCTGGAATTTGCCCAGATGTAATGCACGCACAATATTGCTGGCGTTGTCCGATGTCACAAATCCCCAGGAGAGTCCAATTGGGGTAAGCCATTCTGCGATGATCTTCCTCAGTTGCCGTAAGAGGTTGTCAGCTGTGTGCCTATTCTGGAAAGCGGTGATACAAAGCGTAGCCTGCCTAGGAACGAGTTGGCATTTGTGAGATGCTGCTACTGGTGCCGCCGCTGCTGTTCTTGCTGCGGGAGGCAATACATCTACCCAGTGGGCTGTCACAGTCATATAGTCCTGAGTCTGCCCTGCTTCACTTGTCCACATGTCCGTGGTTAAGTGGACATTGGGTACAACTGCATTTTTTGGGACACTGGTGAGTCTTTTTCTGAGGTCTGTGTACATTTTCGGTATCGCCTGCCTAGAGAAATGGAACCTAGATGGTATTTGGTACCGGGGACACAGTACCTCAATCAAGTCTATAGTTGCCTCTGAATTAATGATGGATACCGGAACCACGTTTCTCACCGCCCAGGCTGCCAAGGCCTGAGTTATCTGCTTTGCAGCAGGATGACTGCTGTGATATTTCATCTTCCTCGCAAAGGACTGTTGGACAGTCAATTGCTTACTGGAAGCAGTACAAGTGGTCTTCCGACTTCCCCTCTGGGATGACGATCGACTCCCAGCAGCAACAACAGCAGCGCCAGCAGCAGTAGGCGTTACACTCAAGGATGCATCGGAGGAATCCCAGGCAGGAGAGGACTCGTCAGACTTGACAGTGACATGGCTTGCAGGACTATTGGCTTTCCTGGGTAAGGAGGAAATTGACACCGAGGGAGTTGGTGGTGTGGTTTGCAGGAGCTTGGTTACAAGAGGAAGGGATTTAGTGGTCAGTGGACTGCTTCCGCTGTCACCCAAAGTTTTTGAACTTGTCACTGACTTATGATGAATGCGCTGCAGGTGACGTATAAGGGAGGATGTTCCGAGGTGGTTAACGTCCTTACCCCTACTTATTACAGCTTGACAAAGGCAACACACGGCTTGACACCTGTTGTCCGCATTTGTGTTGAAATAATTCCACACCGAAGAGCTGATTTTTTTTGTATTTTGACCAGGCATGTCAATGGCCATATTCGTCCCACGGACAACAGGTGTCTCCCCGGGTGCCTGACTTAAACAAACCACCTCACCATCAGAATCCTCCTTGCCAATTTCCTCCCCAGCGCCAGCAACACCCATATCCTCATCCTAGTGTACTTCAACAGTGACATCTTCAATTTGACTATCAGGAACTGGACTGCGGGTGCTCCTTCCAGCACTTGCAGGGGGCGTGCAAATGGTGGAAGGCGCAAGCTCTTCCCGTCCAGTGTTGGGAAGGTCAGGCATCGCAACCGACACAATTGGACTCTCCTTGGGGATTTGTGATGTAGAAGAACGCACAATTCTTTGCTGTGCTTTTGCCAGCTTAAGTCTTTTCATTTTTCTAGCGAGAGGATGAGTGCTTCCATCCTCATGTGAAGCTGAACCACTAGCCATGAACATAGGCCAGGGCCTCAGCCGTTCCTTGCCACTCCGTGTCGTAAATGGCATATTGGCAAGTTTACGCTTCTCCTCAGACGATTTTAATTTTGATTTTTGGGTCATTTTACTGAACTTTTGTTTTTTGGATTTTACATGCTCTCTATTATGACATTGGGCATCGGCCTTGGCAGACGACGTTGATGGCATTTCATCGTCTCGGCCATGACTAGTGGCAGCAGCTTCAGCACGAGGTGGAAGTGGATCTTGATCTTTCCCTATTTTAACCTCCACATTTTTGTTCTCCATTTTTTAATGTGTGGAATTATATGCCAGTATCAATAGCAATGGCCTACTACTATATTTACTGCGCACAACTGAAATGCACCACAGGTATGGATGGATAGTATACTTGACGACACAGAGGTAGGTACAGCAGTGGCCTACCGTACTGCTATATATAGTATACTGGTGGTCACTGTATCAGCAAACTGCAAAACTAAAATGCACCACAGGTATAGAATGTAGATGGATAGTATACTTAATGGATGACGACACAGAGGTAGGTATAGCAGTTGCCTTCCGTACTGCTATATATAGTATACTGGTGGTCACTGTGTCAGCAAACTGCAAAACTAAAATGCACCACAGGTATAGAATGTAGATGGATAGTATACTTAATGGATGACGACACAGAGCTAGGTACAGCAGTGGCCTACCGTACTGCTATATATAGTATACTGGTGGTCACTGTGTCAGCAAACTGCAAAACTAAAATGCACCACAGGTATAGAATGTAGATGGATAGTATACTTAATGGATGACGACACAGAGGTAGGTACGGCAGTGGCCTACCGTACTGCTATATATAGTATACTGGTGGTCACTGTGTCAGCAAACTGCAAAACTAAAATGTACCACAGGTATAGAATGTAGATGGATAGTATACTTAATGGATGACGACACAGAGGTAGGTACAGCAGTGCACACTGCACTGTACTCCTCCTATATAATATTAATTATACTGGTGGTCCCCAGTCCCCGCAATAAAGCAACACACTGAGCACAGATATGGAGTGTTTTTCAGGCAGACAACGTATACTGGTGGTCACTGTCAGCAAAACTCTGCACTGTACTCCTGCTATATAAATAATACAGCTGCTCCCCAGTGCCCACAATTAAGCAGTGTGAGCACTCAGCACAGATATATTATGCAGCACACTGAGCACAGATATGGTATGGAGCGTTTTTTTCAGGCAGAGAACGGATAAAAACTGGTGGTCACTTATCAGCAAAACTCTGGACTGTACTCCTCCTAACAGCTGCTCCCCAGTCCTCCCCACAATGAAGCAATAAAGCAATCAACTTCAACAATAAACGGAGAGGACGCCAGCCACTTCCTCTCCCTATCATCTCCAATGCACGAGTGAAAATGGCGGCGACGCGCGGCTGCTTATATAGAATCCGAATCTCGCGAGAATCCAAAAGCGGGATGATGACGTTCGGGCGCGCTCGGGTTAGCCGAACCTGCCTCGGACCCGTGTAAAAAGGGAGAAGTTCGGGGGGGGTTCGGTTTCCGAGAAACCGAACCCGCTCATCACTAGTAATAATACTCATGCAGCCAAAACAACAACAACAACAAAAATGTTATTTGTTTTTGGTGGAGGGGGGTTTCTGGGTGCTCGGAATCCCCCCCTGCGTGCGCCACTGAAGCTTAGTCATCCAGCAACCTCGGTGCAACCTTTTGGCCTAAAAACAATATTGTGAGGTGTGAGGTGTTCTGAATAGACTGGAAATGAGTGGAAATTAATGTTATTGAGGTTAATAATACCGTAGGAGCAAAATTACCCCCAAATTCTGTGATTTTAGCTGTTTTTATGGGAGGGGGGGGGGGGGTTCAAAATCATCCAGATCCAAAACCAAAACCAAAACGCGAAAGGGTGGTTTTGGCAAAACCAAGCCAAAACCAAAACACGAAAGTGGAATTAGAACCAAAATCAAAACACAAAACACGAAAAGTGCCAGCTGCACATCTCTATTTTTTTTTAAATCCATACAATGCAAAGAAATATATTTTCAGGAACTTGAGATATCGGCAGTCAAGCAAGCTGCCCTTCCATCGGAAAATGCTAAATATTAAGCCCACTCCACTATCCCCCCCTCCCCTACATATTAAACACCCCCTACCACCCTGGAAGTCATGTACCTTCTTCATTCAGCCCAATGCCCCCTCTACAGTTTAGTCCCATCTGTGCAGTAAAGGAGTAATTAGCAGAAATTACTGCTCCAGGTACTACATGCTGAGCGGAAGATAGAACACCCCCTACCGCCCGCGGGACATCAAAGCTGCCGCTGATAGCAACCCCCACCCCTGCTGATGGAGGATGGGTAGGGGGCCCAGTGCACTGCTGTGCCCAGGGGCCTTCACTGCTGTTAAGACGGCCTTGCCGGCCAATCTCTGACATTTTTTTAAAGGGGCAATTACTTACAAATGGTAAGTGATTGACCCTTTAAAAAAGAAAGTCTGAGATCGGCCGGCATCTCACACCTTCGGCAATCTCGGGCGTCAGTACATCCGGCCCCAAGGATTTGATTTGTTAGTTAAATCTTATTTCAGTTTAAGGCCTTTGGGGTTTAAGATTTTTAAGAAAGTTATAGTTTTTATAAATATAATAAAATATGCCCCATTATTTTTTGTGTGTTTTGTAATTTTTCTGCCACAATCAAGCACCACTAGTGTACCACATCACCTTTCATGGCTTGCTTCACTCGCCATGCTTCAGACAAGGTGCCTCGCTCTGCTACTGCTGCACAGGACACAGGTTACTATTCCCAATCGTAGTCCATGTGGATGGTAAAGTAAGAAAAACAAAACAAAACACAAAAACAAATAAAAAAACTTGTGTCTACCATATGTGTGTCGACCATTGCCAAGTCGACCTTTTGACCATACCGACCTTCTGACCAAGTCAACCTGGAGACCCTGTCGATCAATAGTGGTCGACCTAGTTATTGTCGACCTTGCATACCTAACCCCTTTTACAGATAGGAAATTCTAATTTGTAGCACCTGTCAAGTAGCTTCCTGCAGGGGGTGTAGTGTAAATGGTTTCTATTCTGGTTTTTATTCTGTAATCTGGATGGGAATTATATAAATCTGAGTGAGACAGTGAGTCATTGAGGTGTTTTGGGATCGGCGGGGACTCATTGTGACTGTAGTTAGCCATGGCATCACTCTCATAAACAAGTTTAATTATCCCTTTTGAGCGGTGCCAGAGGCAATGGCAGATCTAGACTTTACTTTTAGGATGGGCGGTTTAATAATACTGACTTCTCCCCTCTATTCATAGCTCCTCCAATTTAGTTATGCTCCTCCCATATTCCGTATTGAAGGGGGGGCCCAGATTATTAATTAACAAGAAATAGATCTAAAAGCACAGGTGTAAGGATACTAGGGAAGAGGAGGAGTGGGCACGGCCAGGGGAGGGGTGGCCGGGCACGGAGAAGACGGTGACACACTACTCACCTCTAAGACACAGAGCCGGCCATAGGCATAGGCAAACTAGGCAATTGCCTAGGGCATTTGATATGCCTAGGGGCATCAGCAGCTTCTGCTGATTAAAATGATATGCAGCATGCCTATATTCTATATGAAGCATTTCATATGCAGATACAGCCACAGTCTCCCACAGTATATAGGCATGCTACATATTTTAATCAGCAGAAGCTGCTTGTGCATCCTAGCCACATAGCAATGCAAATAAGATGCATTTTCATAAAAAAAAGGTGCCCGATACTAGCATTGAGGCAAGATTTATCAGGATACATCTGTATCCAAGCAGAGGCAGAGGTCACAGTGTTAGTGGCAGTGTGAGTGCTGTGTGCATGTGAGTGGGTTGGTTGTGCAGTAGTGTTCGGAATATGTGTAAGGAGCATTATGTGTGTCATGTAAAAATGCATTAATAATGTGCAACATATGTGTAAGGGGCACTATGTGTGTCATTATGTGTATAAGGGCATTAATAATGTGCGGCATATGTGTAACAGGGTACTACTGTATGTGTGTCATTATGTGTATAGGGGCACTAATAATGTGCAGCAAATGTGTAGGGGGCACTATGTGTGTCATTATGTGTATAAGGGCATTAATAATGTGCGGCATATGTGTAAGGGACATTATGTGTAAAAAGGCATTAATAAAGGTTGTCATAATGTGTAAGGCGCATTATGTTTATAAGGACATTAATAATGTCTCTCATGTGTGTAAGGGGCATTACTCTGTGGCATTATGTGTACAAGGTGCTCTACTATGTGGCGTTGCGTATAGAAAGGGCACTAATGTGTCGTCTAATGTGAATAAAGAGAAATAGGGTGTGGTGTAATGTGAATAAGGAGCAATTCAGTGTGATGTAATGTGAATAAGGGGCTCTACTGTGAGGAGTAACATTTATAAGGTAAAGTGATACTACTGTGGGATGTAATAGGAATTATGGACACTATCGCATGATCAAATGTGAATAAAGTTGCAGTACTGTGTGGCGTAATTGGAATTGGGGTTACTATTGTGTGGCCAGCAAAAGCACACCCCTTTTTGGGCTGAGCACTAAATGTGCGAAATGTTCCTATTTAAAATATAGGGGGTACAAACACCAAAATAAGGACTGCTATGGGTGAGGGGTGATGGTGCTGGGAAAGAGGTGCAAGGTCAGAGGCGGAACCAGCGGTGGTGCTAGGGGGCACCAGCCAAAATCTTGCCTAGGGCATCATATTGGTTAGGGCCGCCTCTGCTAAGACACCTGCTTAATTTAGCACACATACGTAATCTGTTTATGCATAAATTATCTGCTTATGCAGATAAGTCACTCCCTTGGTGGAGGTAATCAGTTGGGTCTGATGGTGTTATCAGCACCGCCTGAGAATGTGTGTGGGAGACCCCAGGGGAGGGAAAGTGTGACAGAGACGCATATAAGCCAGAGGGCTTGACAAGGGTGAGAATAAAAGTTTGCAGAGTGCTACAGTCCTAACTTCCCCAAATACAGGGGAAGCGGAAATCCCTCATATTAGGGAAGCATTAGGTCAGGGCACCCCTCCAGCTGACAGTCCCCCAGCTCTCTGCAATAAGACTGGTGTCTGTTGATCAGGGCTTTCCCTAGTGAATAATGATGACCACTGTATAACGGGACAGACGCCATGTCCAGGGGTCGTGCATGGAGCCAAATGTCAGCATCTCACCAGGTGAGGAGACCGGGGGAGGGTAGGAGAAACAGGACGCCCCCATCCCCGCTACTCGCAGTGGTCTTTCTGCTGTTGATCCAGCACTTCCCCAAAGTCCTGCAGACTCTGCAGCAGCTGCGCCGGCGACGAGTGTAGACAGCGCTCTGCAGGGCAGGGTGATTAACTCAGGTACGGTGGCGGTGGGCGGTCTCACATTCTGACACTCAGTCAGTGCTGCTGCTCATCCGGCAGCCACTACTGTACATTACACTAACTCAGTCAGGCCGATCATTATAGTTGCTGCCACACCGCGGCGAAAGTTCTGTACGGGAATGGACCTGGTGCTCGCTTCTCAAATGTGCAGTGCAGGTGTAGGGGGGGCGATCGCCCTTTCTGCCCCCCTTTAATTCCGCTACTGTCCAGAGGCGGGAATAACAGCTCATGACACTAATAATTTATTCATGTCTGGGAGCGGGAAGCTCAAAAGTGCTTTGTAGTTAGTATAGACTTTTGTCACTACTTTTCATGCCGCTGCTGTACAAGGCTAATAGCCCACTGTCAAATAGCTGCTAGTCACTCTGGTGGCTGGACACTGAAGGTGATGACCGATGCTGCCAAACATCCAACACCCCAGCCCAGATCACCTCCCCCGCAGCTACTAACCTTCCATATCGCACAAGAAAATGAGGAATCCCTTCTGCGCTCATCCAACAACAATAAACAGTAATGATGTATTGTAAGTTCTCAATCAATCAGTCTATGACAAAGTTCTGGTCTCTGCTTCAGTTCTTTTTCAAAACGGAAGTGCTAGGTATAGGAAGACTCGATGCGTACCGTACTCACATAGAGTCGTGGTATGTCCCTCGTATAAAGGTATCTTTGATTTCTTAGTTCTTTTTTCTTTTTTCTCCCACTTCTCCGAGGTAGGAAGTTCTTATCCTCGCGGTTGGAGAAAGTTAAAAATGGGACAGAGGAGCAACTGATAGTGTAATAAGTTCGTGAAAATAGGAGATCACTGGATAAAAATAAGTGATGGAGTATATTCAACGTGGCTCTAGGGGTTAGTGATCCGGAATTTTCACCCTTTCTACAGGTAATGGTGTAGGAGTGGAGGTGCTCGGAATGGGTGTGTCACGATCCGGGTATCTGGACGCCATTTCTTACCCATCAGATGCCTCCTAAGGCTGGCTCAGCGCTCCAGGACCGGATCCCATCTGTTATCCTGATGTGTACATTCCTGTATCCTCTCCTGTCACTCTGGGACGCTGTCACAGTAAACGCCATATTACACCTGGCATGGCGTCTCCCGCGGCCTCCGCCGCCGTCCCTGAACTTCTGCATGCAGAGTGTCTGAGTGGCGATTACGTCAGCCGCGGCCTCCGCTGTGTCCGCGTGGTTGGATGTGCATCTGTCAGCCTGGCGCCTCCTGTCTCCGGTGGCCGGCGCCGCCATTACTGTTTTCATTACCACATGGATTACAAACCAAACTTCCCTCCAAGTGTCTGCATGGGCGCAGCCATCTTGGATTCTGTCAGCTGATCATTTCCACCAATCTGTTCTCAGTATTGATAATCTGCATAATTGCCTAGCCAACCCCTTCCTTGCTGCAGGTATAAATACACTGTGCCTGAGCAAGGAAGGCGTCAGTGCTTTGGTTGTCAAACCTAGTTCCTGTTTGTCTCTCTCCTGTGATTGTCTTCCAGGTTCCAGCTCCTGTCTCAAGACTTCCACCATAGAGACCCGCACCAGCATTCCACCTGCGGTGTAGCCTGACTCTCCAATACATTGTGGATTCATCTGTTTCCAGCTACAACCTTACCTGCTTCCAGCTCAGCTTCCAGCAGAGTACAGCTTCCCTTAAAGGGCCGGTGTCCTTTCTACACTTTACCACTCTCCACCGGTATTATTATTTCTCCGCTCTCAAGTTCTACATTTCAGTTCATATTTCATCGCTCCCAAGTTCATTTATTATTTAACTGGTTCCAGCCAGTATCCACTCCGTGCTAACAACAGTCTGGTTCCAGCCAGTATCCACAGCAGCTGTTTTATCTTCAGCAACCCAGCTTTTCCTGGAACACCAGCTGGCACAATCCTGGGTTATCTCCATTGCTACAGTCGGGCCTGGTAAGGACTTTCCATCTAGAAGATCATAAGAACTATCTCACACTACCAGTGCCCTGTGGCTCCTGCCATCCTGTAGTACCCAGGAACTGTATTTATTCTTTGCTGACTTTTACGTTTTCTTTTACTGCTGCTGTGTTGCGGAGTTGTCATAATAAACATCATTGACTTTTATCCAAGTTGTCGTGGTCACGCCTTCGGGCAGTTATTATTCATGTTACTTACATGTCCAGGGGTCTGATACAACCTCCCAGGTTCAGGTACATCTCAGCCCCTACAACTGAGGCTGCCTCCCGTCAGCTCAGGCCCTCAGTTGTGACAGTAAGCACTGACCTAATGAATCCAGCCGGAGACCAGGATCAAGCGGCCAGGCCGATGCAAGAACTGGCAGCCCGACTAGAACATCAGGAGGCTGCACAGGGCCACATCATCCGCTGTCTCCAGGATCTCTCTACTCGGCTGGATGGGATTCAGACAACTCTCCGTGGATCAGGCGCGTCTGGTGCGTCAACCACAGTGACTCCAGCTATAACCCCACCCACCTTACCCATTTCTGCTCCACGTCTTCATCTTCCAACGCCAGCAAAATTTGACGGATCTCCAAGATTCTGCAGGGGATTTCTCAACCAGTGTGAGATTCAGTTTGAGCTACAACCTGGCAATTTTCCCAGTGACCGTACAAAAATTGCCTACATTATTTCTCTTCTCAGTGGCTCAGCCCTTGATTGGGCATCACCGTTATGGGAGAGGTCCGACACCCTGCTATCTTCCTACACTGCCTTCGTGTCAACATTCAGGCGCATCTTCGACGAGCCAGGCCGGGTAACCTCAGCTTCATCCGAGATTCTCCGTTTACGCCAGGGGTCACGTACTGTAGGACAATATCCGATACAGTTCCAGATCCTGGCATCCGAACTGGCATGGAACGACGAGGCCCTGTATGCTGCATTCTGGCATGGCTTATCTGAGAGTATTAAAGATGAGTTAGCTACCAGAGACTTACCTTCTAAGTTAGATGAGCTAATCTCACTCTGCACGAAAGTTGATTTACGTTTCAGAGAGAGAGCAACTGAGCGTGGAAGATCATCTGCTCCAAAATCTTCTGCTCCTCCTCCTCGTCAACTGTCACCATCTAAAGATGAGCCCATGCAACTTGGCCGTTCCCGTTTAACTCCTGCTGAGCGCCGAAGACGTCTCTCCGAGTTTCTCTGTCTCTATTGTGCAGCTCCGTCTCACACCATTAATGCCTGTCCCAAACGTCCGGGAAACTCCAAATCCTAGCTCGCCAAGGAGAGGGCCGGCTAGGAGTAATGATCTCCTCTCCATCTCCTCAAGATTGTAATCTCCCAGTCTCGCTTCAAGTTGCTCAACGTTATCGGAACGTCATTGCCCTCCTTGATTCCGGAGCAGCTGGGAACTTTATTACCGAAGCCTATGTTAAACGGTGGTCCCTACCCACCGAGAGACTTCCTTCGTCCATTTCTTTAACTGCCGTGGATGGCAGCAAAATTTTTGATGCAGTTATTTCTTTAAGGACTCTACCAGTTCGTCTGAGAGTGGGAGTTCTTCATTCCGAACTTATTTCTTTTTTAGTGATTCCAAGAGCCACACATCCTGTGGTCCTGGGCCTTCCATGGCTCCGTCTTCACAATCCTACAATTGATTGGACGACTACGCAAATCCTGGCATGGGGTTCCTCCTGTGCTGAGACATGTTTGTTTAAAGTATTGCCTGTCTGTTCTTCCTCCCCCAGGTCGTCTGATGTTCCACCTCCTCCATATCAAGATTTCACGGATGTGTTCAGTAAAGCTTCTGCTGATAT
This sequence comes from Pseudophryne corroboree, assembly GCF_028390025.1. NCBI lineage: Eukaryota > Metazoa > Chordata > Amphibia > Anura > Myobatrachidae > Pseudophryne > Pseudophryne corroboree. Next base: position 546,543,282 of record NC_086448.1, on the reverse strand, counting down.
CCTTCCTCCTCATAGAGAATGGGACTGTCCGATTGATCTCGTTCCAGGGAAGGTTCCACCTCGAGGCCGAACTTATCCGTTGTCTCTGCCTGAGACGCATTCTATGGAGGAATATATTAAAGAGAACCTAGCAAAGGGGTTCATTCGACCTTCTTCTTCTCCAGCCGGCGCAGGCTTCTTTTTTGTAAAAAAGAAAGATGGTGGTCTGCGGCCGTGCATCGACTACAGAGGTTTGAACGACATTACCATCAAGAACCGTTATCCTTTACCCCTGATTACTGAGCTCTTTGACAGAGTTAGCGGAGCTACCATCTTTACAAAGCTGGACTTGCGAGGTGCATACAATCTCATCCGGATCCGTGAGGGTGACGAGTGGAAGACCGCCTTTAACACCCGTGACGGACATTATGAGTACCTCGTCATGCCCTTCGGATTGAGCAATGCTCCAGCTGTCTTCCAGCATTTTGTCAATGAGATCTTCAGAGACATTCTATACCGTCATGTCGTGGTCTATCTAGACGATATCCTCATTTTTGCCAACGATTTAGAGGAACATCGTTTTTGGGTTAAAGAGGTTCTGTCCCGTCTCCGTGTCAATCATCTCTATTGCAAATTAGAAAAATGCGTCTTTGAAGTCAAGTCCATTCCGTTTCTAGGGTACATTGTGTCCGGTTCCGGACTAGAGATGGATCCTGAGAAACTACAAGCAATCCAAAATTGGCCGGTACCCTTAACCCTCAAAGGGGTCCAGAGGTTCTTAGGGTTCGCCAACTATTACCGAAAGTTTATACGAGACTTTTCCACCATTGTGGCGCCTATTACTGCTTTCACTAAGAAGGGTGCTAACCCGTCCAAGTGGTCTGAAGAAGCCATGCAAGCATTTCATCTTTTAAAACAAAGGTTCATCTCTGCGCCTGTTCTGAAACAGCCTGATATCGACTCTCCTTTCATCTTAGAGGTGGATGCCTCCTCCGTTGGAGTAGGAGCGGTGTTATCTCAGAGGGCTAAAGATGGCCATTTACACCCTTGCAGTTTCTTCTCCCGGAAGTTCTCCCCAGCTGAGCGCAGCTATGCCATTGGCGACCAGGAGTTGCTAGCCATCAAGCTCGCTCTAGAAGAGTGGAGGTATCTGTTGGAGGGAGCTTCTCATTCAATCACCATACTTACAGACCACAAGAACCTTTTATACCTGAAGGGCGCACAATGTCTCAACCCTCGTCAGGCCAGATGGGCACTTTTCTTTTCCAGGTTCGACTTTAAACTCCAGTTCTGTCCGGGCTCTCAGAATCGCAAGGCCGATGCCCTTTCCCGCTCATGGGAGCAAGAAAATGAGTCAGAGTCTTCAGACAAGCATCCTATTATAAGTCCGTTGGCATTCTCCACGGTAGGGATGGACTCTACGCCCCCATCAGGGAAAAGTTTTGTGAAGCCGATGCTAAGGAAGAAGCTCATGCATTGGGCCCATGCTTCCCGTTTTGCCGGACATACAGGTATCCAAAAAACCCTGGAGTTTATCTCTAGGTCCTATTGGTGGCCAACTCTGAAAAAGGACGTCTTGGAGTTTATTGCATCTTGCCCAAAGTGTGCCCAACATAAAGTATCCCGCCAGTCGCCTGCGGGGCAACTGGTTCCACTATCCGTTCCCCGTCGACCATGGACCCACTTGTCGATGGATTTCATTACAGACTTACCCATGTGCAACAAGTTCAATACCATCTGGGTGGTAGTTGACCGGTTCACCAAGATGGCACACTTCATTCCTCTCACCGGTCTTCCGTCAGCTTCCAAGTTGGCTCAAGTATTCATACAAGAGATCTTCCGACTCCACGGTCTTCCTGAAGAAATTATCTCAGATCGAGGAGTTCAATTCACAGCCAAATTCTGGCGAAGTTTATGTCAAGTCCTCCAAGTCAAGCTAAAGTTTTCCACGGCTTACCATCCTCAGACCAATGGTCAAACCGAGAGGGTGAATCAGGACTTGGAGGCCTTCCTCCGCATCTATGTGTCCTCCTCTCAAGATGACTGGGTTCAATTACTTCCCTGGGCCGAGTTCTGTCATAACAACCAGTATCATTCTTCATCTGCTTCAACACCATTCTTCACTAACTTTGGATTCCACCCTAAAGTCCCTGAGTTCCAACCGCTTCCAGCAACTTCTGTTCCCGCAGTGGATATCACCTTGCATCAGTTTGCCAATATCTGGAAGAGCGTACGATCAGCTCTGCTCAAGGCATCGTTCAGGTACAAGAAGTTTGCGGATAAGAAGCGTCGAGCAGTTCCTGCTCTCAAGGTGGGTGATCGGGTATGGTTATCCACGAAGAATTTGAGGTTAAGAGTTCCCAGTATGAAGTTTGCACCTCGCTATATCGGTCCTTTCAAGATTGAACAAGTCATCAATCCTGTTGCTTACAGACTCCAGTTGCCTCCCTTCTTAAAAATACCCAGGACATTCCATGTTTCCCTGTTGAAACCGCTGATCTTGAATCGGTTTCATTCCTCACTTCCTCCAACTCCGAAAGTCCAAACTCAACGAGGCGTTGAGTATGAAGTGGCCAAGATCCTGGACTCACGTCACCGTTACGGTCAACTACAATATCTTATTGACTGGAAGGGTTATGGTCCTGAGGAACGTTCATGGACCAATGCTTCTGATGTCCATGCTCCTGCCTTGGTCCGGAGATTCCATTCCAAGTTTCCTCAAAAGCCAAAGAAGTGTCCTGGGGCCACTCCTAAAGGGGGGGGTGCTGTCACGATCCGGGTATCTGGACGCCATTTCTTACCCATCAGATGCCTCCTAAGGCTGGCTCAGCGCTCCAGGACCGGATCCCATCTGTTATCCTGATGTGTACATTCCTGTATCCTCTCCTGTCACTCTGGGACGCTGTCACAGTAAACGCCATATTACACCTGGCATGGCGTCTCCCGCGGCCTCCGCCGCCGTCCCTGAACTTCTGCATGCAGAGTGTCTGAGTGGCGATTACGTCAGCCGCGGCCTCCGCTGTGTCCGCGTGGTTGGATGTGCATCTGTCAGCCTGGCGCCTCCTGTCTCCGGTGGCCGGCGCCGCCATTACTGTTTTCATTACCACATGGATTACAAACCAAACTTCCCTCCAAGTGTCTGCATGGGCGCAGCCATCTTGGATTCTGTCAGCTGATCATTTCCACCAATCTGTTCTCAGTATTGATAATCTGCATAATTGCCTAGCCAACCCCTTCCTTGCTGCAGGTATAAATACACTGTGCCTGAGCAAGGAAGGCGTCAGTGCTTTGGTTGTCAAACCTAGGTCCTGTTTGTCTCTCTCCTGTGATTGTCTTCCAGGTTCCAGCTCCTGTCTCAAGACTTCCACCATAGAGACCCGCACCAGCATTCCACCTGCGGTGTAGCCTGACTCTCCAATCCATTGTGGATTCATCTGTTTCCAGCTACAACCTTACCTGCTTCCAGCTCAGCTTCCAGCAGAGTACAGCTTCCCTTAAAGGGCCGGTGTCCTTTCTACACTTTACCACTCTCCACCGGTATTATTATTTCTCCGCTCTCAAGTTCTACATTTCAGTTCACATTTCATCGCTCCCAAGTTCATTTATTATTTAACTGGTTCCAGCCAGTATCCACTCCGTGCTAACAACAGTCTGGTTCCAGCCAGTATCCACAGCAGCTGTTTTATCTTCAGCAACCCAGCTTTTCCTGGAACACCAGCTGGCACAATCCTGGGTTATCTCCATTGCTACAGTCGGGCCTGGTAAGGACTTTCCATCTAGAAGATCATAAGAACTATCTCACACTACCAGTGCCCTGTGGCTCCTGCCATCCTGTAGTACCCAGGAACTGTATTTATTCTTTGCTGACTTTTACGTTTTCTTTTACTGCTGCTGTGTTGCGGAGTTGTCATAATAAACATCATTGACTTTTATCCAAGTTGTCGTGGTCACGCCTTCGGGCAGTTATTATTCATGTTACTTACATGTCCAGGGGTCTGATACAACCTCCCAGGTTCAGGTACATCTCAGCCCCTACAACTGAGGCTGCCTCCCGTCAGCTCAGGCCCTCAGTTGTGACAGGGTGGTGATTTAACGCGTACCTTACTCACGTTAAGTCAGGGTCGGCCTTGCATGTAAAGGTATCTTTGATCCTTCGTTGTTCGTCCTTCTTCTTTCTTCCTTTTATCACAGAGATAGCGCTGGTTCGGTGTTTTGTTCTCAGCGATGAGGAAAAAGAGAACGACTGATAGTGTAGTACGTACGTAACAACACGTGGTCATGTGACTGTTAGAATGATGAGTGACCTTTATGCTAAACTGATAACTTGGTGCGTACCATACTCACATCCATACAAGGAAGGCAAAAGTGCATAAAGGTATCTTTCCCTTGGACTGGTATTTTTATAAATCCAGATTATATCACCCAGAGTCACTCATACTTAAACGAGACAGATGATACATGAGAAATGGGCGTACCCAACTCACACTCAAAGGTGTTGAGACCTGTATATAAAGGTATCTTTGGGATGGTCCTAGATGTCCCGGATCCTCAATTCCACTCCTCTCGTGGGTGGCGGTGTACGTGTGGGGAGGAAGGCCGAGTGTCAATAATTCAGAAATGAAGTATTAACACACAAAAAATTTATTGAACACAAAACATTAAAAAAACTGGCAAAGGACCCGTGGTCAAAACAAGGGAGGTTTTTGCAAAGATGAGTGCAAGATGTAAAAGAGTCCGGATTGTCCTCACCTTAGCTAATACCGTCCTGATTGATCACTGGTGGTCCTGGCCCTCACACCAACGCGTTTCGACAGAAAAGTCTTTTTCAAGGTGTGTAGTGAGGGCACTAGTACAGATATTTATACCCCCCAACAGGAAGTCATGTGGTGGGGGTGGGGTTACATCATTGTGCAATTACATACATAAAACCGATTCTAATAACCTATATACAACATACAGAAATAAATTCTTAGCGAGTAAATATTAATATAATAATATTATACCGTATTTAAAACTTATTTAAAACGTTTTGAAAGGTTTGAAGCGGTAGATGAGTCACTTCCTGTCCAGTGGAACGCATGAAGTGCCGGAAGTGACGCTCATGCGTTCCACCCCGGACAAAGGAACCCACTGAACCGTATAAAAACATAGCTAAGAATTCCTACATTGCCCAAGTTGGCTACCTTAAACGGACATTGTGTACATTATGTATTTTCATATGTGTGAGAGCGCAAGCAAGCACCTCCGTAACATGCTTGCGTTCCAGGAAGTGACGTGTATGCAGTCATACTGTGGACCGCATATACAGGAAGTGAAGTGGATGCGTTCCACCGGCCCCGGAATCGGGATCCTTCCTGTTCGTGAAACGCAGAGAATGACTATGCGTTCCAATGGGAACAGGAGTGGGTGGAAAGTGTGGAGCATATAATACACATTGGACAAGGGGACAATCAAAGTATAATATATGAATGACAAAATAAAAATAAATGGATAGAATGGAGGGGCAAAGTGATATGAGCAGGTCTGACAAAAAATTAAAATAATGTTTAAAAGCAAATACATAGACGAAAATCTAATGCACCGGTTATAAGTACTGGTACCACTAATAATAAGTATATAAGTAAACAGAATAAAGAAGCATGGAGTGGTTGAGGGATTATTTAACACGCTAAAAAGACAACAATGGGTGAACTAGCAGATAACAGAATATTTATCTGCAGGTGCAAAAAGGAGGGATGAGATAGTGCGTGGCACCGAACTGAAAAAAGTCCTAAGGAAGATTTTGAAAAGGAGATTTTGAAAAGGAATCAAGGTAACATAGTAACATAGTAACATAGTATCTGAGGTTGAAAAAAGACAATTGTCCATCGAGTTCAACCTATTTGTGGTCTCCTATGCATGATGATTTGACTAAAATTTCTGACTGATGCTTCTGTCAGCCGTTACATTTTATCCCTATTTATAGTAACTATAATGCATGACTATGCACCATACCCCTGGATATCCTTATCCATTAGGAATTTATCTAACCCATTCTTAAAGGTGTTGACAGATTCCGCCATTACAACTCCCTCGGGCAGGGAATTCCAAACATGTATTGTCCTTACCGTGAAAAAGCCTTTACGCCGTATTGTGCGGAATCTCCTCTCCTCTAAACTGAGCGAGTGTCCACGAGTCCTCTGTGTTGATCTAACCAAAAACAGGTCCCGCGCAAGCTCTGTGTATTGTCCCCTTATATATTTGTAGATGTTGATCATATCCCCTCTTAGGGGTATATTTACTAAGGTCCCGATTTTGACCGAGATGCCGTTTTTTCTTCAAAGTGTCATCTTGGTAATTTACTAAGCCAAAAACACGGCAGTGATGAGGCCATTTGTATTTTTTTGGAATTTCATGTGTAAAATTACGAATGAATACACCATCGGTCAAAACGCGGTTGTTTAGGTATGAATCACGGTCATTTACTAACCATTCGTATTTGTAATGTCTACCGTGATAATGCATTTGCGGTCGTGAAAAAATACAATTCGTACAAAAGTCCTAAAAAAAAGTAGACCTGCTTTTGAGAAGCGTGTTTACATGTGTATTCAATTATTCATTAGTCACACCTGAATGTTTGGCCCTATAAAAGGCTCCCAGGCACATTTTGAATATCTCTCACTCTGAAATGGCGGCTGTTGTGTGTGTTTCAGATTTTTTGGTTGCTGGGGGATACCTGAGAGTGCTCCATGACTCTTCAATAAATCAGGGCCAGGTAAGTGAACATGGTCAGCAGGTTGAACAGGTGCCGCGGAGGCTGCGCCAGCCTCGTTTTTTTAGGGGACGTTTAAACTTAAACGCATTGTCTGATGATAGGGTCATACAGATGTTTAGGCTAAATCGAAACAACATTTTCCGTCTGTATAACCTTGTCAAACTGGGACTAGACCCTGAGACAGCACGCTCTCGCTCTGTCTCAGGCCTGCACAAACTCCTGGCTGTGTTGCACTTTATGGCTACTGGGAGCTTCCAGGCTGTGACAGGCGACGTCATTGGTATCTCCCAGCCCACCTTTTCCAAATATTTGAATCAGGTGAGTTGAAATATACATACACGTCTATGTCTAAGTGTTGCTTCTGTTAGGTCTTAGAACACAGTATTGTATTGAATACAGATTATGACACTCACCTTATATTTATTAATGTCCACTCAGGTTTTGGATGTCTTGGAAACCCATATAAATGCCTCTATCTGCTTCCCTACCCAGGAGTCGCAGTGGCATGCAGTCAGGGTAGCTTTCTATGAGCTTGCTGGCATGCCCAATGTGCTGGGGGCCATAGATTGCACACACGTTGAGCTGAGACCACCTAGGGGCCGTCAATATATTTATACTAATCGACATATGGACAAATCCACTAATGTCCAGGTGGTTTGTGATGCAAATCTAAAAATTATGAGTGTGGTTGCAGGTTACCCTGGCGGCTGCCATGACTCCTTCATCCTCAGTCAGTCATCTCTCTTCGATAAATTTGAGGACGGACAAATGCCTGATGGCTGGCTGCTGGGTATGTTCCAAGTGTGTTGTGTGTATGTGTGTTAACCTCAAACTCCTTTTTTTTATAGGGTAATTATTCATCATACACATGTACTAATGTTGCCTATATCTGTTTTTCAGGTGATGGTGGTTATGGCTGCTACTCTTGGCTACTTACTCCATTGTCCCAACCTGATTCTCCTGCTGAACACAGTTACAATCATGCACATAAGTCTACGCGGAACGTGATAGAAAGATGTTTTGGAGTGCTGAAATCTAGGTTTCGGTGTCTGGATAAATCTGCTGGGCTTTTGTTGTATAGTCCCTCTAAGGTGACTAGGATTGTGTTCTGCTGCTGTTTTCTCCATAATCTGTGTATGCAACAACATCTGCCACATGATGATGAAGAAAACAGTCAGCAAGCAGAGGAGTTAGAAACATCTGGTGACAGTGTGAGTACAGATGTAGGGAGGCAGGTAAGGCAAGAAGTTATTTAGCAATATTTTACCCGTAAGTATTATTTTGTTTTAAATCACCTTGCCTAACCACTTTTATTACATGTATTGTAGGGGGTGAATGTTTGTTTTGTTCGTTAGTGTTTGTTCTTTATACTGGTGTGTATGTTTTTTTATATTTTATTTAAAAAAACATTGACAATCATTACCCCATTAAACCATACACACATAGCGTGTTTTACAATGATTGACACGGACACAGGTTTTTTTTGGGAATACAATAGCAAAACATTTATTGTGTTGCACAAATTTCATGTCTTAATCATTTTTTTTTAGTGTGTGTGCTTGGTGCAGAAGTTTGTCCTGGGTCGCTGGCCCGTGTTCTGCTTGAGCGTCAAACAGGGGAGGTAACTGGGGTCTGGCTAGGGGTAGTCGTTCCGGAGCTGGAGCTGACTTGTTGTGCTGCCAGCACAGTAATGCTTTGGCTAAGGTTGTGAATACTGGCATTCAGCTGATTATTGGTGGCAGTGTGGCTGGCAACAATTCTGGACAAAGTTTCAGTCACTACTTAGTTGTGCTGGATGACTTGTATTAGGGCTTGTTGCTGCCGCTGTTGCTCATCGATTACTCGAGATAAATTTGCCAGCATTTGCATGTTGTCCGCCCTGATTTGCTCCATTGAAGTAGCTATTCTGCCTACCTGAACAATCAGTCTGCCCGAGTTCCTACTAATGCGAGGTAGATGATGCGGCAGACTGGCAAGGTGTTGTGTGTGTGTGTGTGTGTGTGTTCAGGTAGGCAGTGTTTTGGACCTGTTGTGTGGCCCAACTGCTCCAAAAGTCTGCGGACATTTGTTGCTGTGGTGGAGTTGGGATCAATTGGGGGCTTACGGAGGCTTGGGGCATATCCTGCTGCTGGGTTGGCTGGGTAGGAGCAACGGGCTGCAGGTGCAGTGTAAAGGTAGCCTGTTGGTCAGGTTCCTGCTGGTCGTCCTCGCCCATGATGGTTGGTTCTGTATGGGGGTCACAACAGCCTCTGTTTATTTTCAATTATATTTTTAAACATGGCATACTTAATAATACTCTTGAAAATGTTACAGATTGTGTGTTGTCCAAAAAACTTGGAATATTGCCTGAAGAAACACATATGTGCCTTCACAGGCGTACGCAGACACTGACTGGCGGGTTCCGCACCAAACTTCCCCCCCTACACAACATTATAGTGTTCTCTCACCTCCCCTGTCCTGGATATAGACTGCTCACCTGGACGACCCAGAGGAGCGGACCAGGTAAGCAGTCTACATCCAGGACAGGGGAGGTGTGAGAACACTAGAATGCCGTGGAGGGGGGGGGGGTGGAAGTCCTGTGCGAAACCCGCAATTCAGTTTCTGTGCACGCCTGTGTGTGCCTTCTAATTTACACAACACAATTTTTTAAAATTTGTTTTGTTCAGAGACTCTAAGCCATAATGACATAATGATATGTGAAACACGAAGATATGTCCCCATTTAACATTAATGCATGTAAAAATTGTGTATGGCCCTTCCATTAATTTGTAAAGGCAGTCATTTTTTAAAAAATAAAAAAAGCAAAAAGTAAATTTTATTTGTGTATTTATCACAAAACATGCAAATGTGTTAAGTTGGACTATGTTTATAAATGGTGATGTGGGCCATGTTAAACATTTGTATGAAACAATGTTTTTATTTTTTTTTTTCAAAAAATGTTATTACAAAAACAAAATGGATGCTAGGGCCAACATGACATCTGAAAATGGGTGCAGTAATTTTTGCAAAAAAACACATGTGCTTGGTAATTGACATTATGGCCATGACTAATAATGTGCCAAAATATAATTGTCTTGACAATACACAAACAGTGGTGCAGCTGAATTAACCATGAGAAGACCTAAGGATTTGAACAGACAATGATATGTGCAAGGTGATAAAGGCACAAGGCAAACAGATTAGTTTTTACATTTAGAAAGAAAAAAAAAATCAGCATATAACACCTTGCACATATCAGTGCTTAGTAAAATTAATATGACTTAGCCATGTTCATTCATAGTCCACACTGTGTCAAACTTTTATTAATTTTTTCTTAACATTTTTTACTCACCAGACAGCTGAGGTGATCGTGGCTCATCACTTTGAGGACTTGCCAAAATGTCCAGAGGTGGCTGGGGCAACACTGCGGAGATGCGCCGCCTGGGTGGTGAAGATGGAGCCGCAGACTCAGACTCCACACGACGTGACTTACTGGGCCTCCTAGGCAAACTCACAGAGCCCTGTGATGGCCGCCTTAGAGGTGGGCGGCTTGCAGAAGAAGAACCTATGTGAAAAGAAAAACATTATTATGTTTTTGCTTCCATGTGTTTGCCGAATATGTGAATACAGTGAAACCTTACCTGCATTCCCACCATCATCATCAGTTGGCTGTGGCCTGTCTGTGGTTCTTCTCTGGCGTACTGTTGATACATTTGAAAAAACATTATGACCATACTTTAAATACTCCTTGTTATCTGAACTTCCTTATTGTGATGTAAACATCTGGAACCTAATGTTAAGTAAAATATTTTTTGTTTAAGCTATTCTGGATTCATTAATTGGGTGTGTATTTTTAAAATAAGATGGTGTTGCACTAAATAATCCTTATCCAAAGGTTAATTCTGCACAATATTTTTAAAAAAAATTAAAACAACAAATTGACACAAACAGCATCAAAAAAAAAAAACATCAATAACAAAAAAAATAATATTTAAAAAAAGTTCTTAAAAAAAAATTAGGGACAAGCAAGATCTCTGATTATGTAATAGAACTACACATACCAGCATGCACTGCAACAGATGTACCATTCACTAATAACAAAACTCAGGCAATGCATGATGGGACTTGTAGTTTGGAAACACCTTTACAGCTACAGGTTGCACAGGCCTGCACTACATCACCAACACAATGTTTCTAATTTAAAAAACATAGTAACAATTAGCAGCATAAATATATTTAAAAATGCAATATCACAAAATAATTTAAAACAAACTCACCATCCTGCCTTGGCCGGTCCGAATCCCGGACATGAGTCGCAGCAACCACTTCGGAAGGAATAAGGGACCGCACAGGCTCCTCCCAATCACGATAAGTAGCACGGAAGGGGTGTCCACCCCCGGTTTGGCGGGCTGATTTGGCCTCCTTGGCCATCTTGGCCTTGACATGGCGCTTGATGTCATAAAAGCGCTTACGGCACGTGTCCTCAGTCCGCCTCACCACACCCTCACTATTCACTGCCGCTATAACTTTACCCCACAGGACAGACTTCCTACGTGAGGACACCTTGGCAGCATCCTGCCCAAACAATTGGCGATGACGCCTCATCAGCTCCCGCACCAAAGCCATGTTTTCAGCATAGCTGAACTTAACATTGCGCCCAGTCCTGGTAGTGGTGCGTGGCTGCGGAGCCACAGCACCATCACTATCACTGGATAACGCAGCAACAGGCACCCCCTCCTCCTCCTCACTAACCTCCTCCCTCTCACTAACCTCCTCCACCTCACTCACCTCCTCCCTCTCACTCACCTCCTCCACCTCACTCACCTCCTCCCTCTCACTAACCTCCTCCACCACACTGACCTCTGACTGAGACATAATCCCTACAAACTACAAGAAACACAGAGAAAAAAATCAGAAAACACACTCCTCCACTACCACTATACACCACACAACCAACCAACACACACACACACACACACACACACACACACACACACACACACACACACACACAAACAATGACAATAGACTTTAAATAAAAAAACAAGGACAAAAAAGTAGACAAACTTTGAAAAAACTACACAACAAGTAAGACAATACTTACACACACAGTACAGCACTCAACAATCGATAAACTCTGCAACAAAACCACCAACAACTCCACCAAACTCACCAACTCCTAATACACCTTCCTCTCTCCTCTCCACTAGCTAAACCCACGAGGTGCGGACAGTTTGGGGCGTTTTTATAGTAATGTGCACAGACACTCCTCCATCACGAATACAACCAATCACGGACGAGTGACAAAATCGAAACTTAGAAAAAAAAACGCGCCCGGGAACGGACAAACACTACCGGAACAGACATGTGACGCAGTCGTAATAAAAACCGAAAAACACGGCCGAAAAACAACAAAACCGGCCGCATTCTTACGAAAAAAACACGAATGACATCGACATCGGACAATACGAAAAATACAAATACGACAGCTTAGTAAATTAGGCGTAACCAATTCAAAAAGTTGCACAAACACACTTTCGATGTCATTCGTGATGATTTTCACACCAAATCGGTAGTAATACGAATCTTAGTAAATTTACCCCTTAGTCTCCGCTTTTCCAATGTAAACATGCCTAGTCTTTCAAGCCTTTCCTTGTATTCCATCGTCTCCATGCCCTTAATTAGTTTGGTCGCCCTCCTCTGTACCTTTTCAAGCTCCAGGATATCCTTTTTGTAGTACGGTGCCCAGAATTGTACACAGTATTCAAGGTGTGGAATCACTAGTGATTTATATAACGGGAGTATAATACTCTCGTCCCTAGCATCAATACCCCGTTTTATGCATGCTAATATCTTATTAGCCTTCTTTGCTGCAGTCCTACTTTGGGTACTACTGCTTAGCTTGCTATCTATGAGGACACCTAAGTCCTTTTCCAGTACAGAAACCCCTAATTTTACCCCATTTAGTAGGTAGGTGTAATTTATGTTCTTGTTACCACAGTGCATTACCTTACACTTGTCTGTGTTGAAGCGCATTCTCCATTTGGCTGCCCATGCTTCTAATTTAACTAAGTCGTTCTGAAGAGACTCGGCATCCTCCTCTGTATTTATAGCCTTACACAATTTAGTATCATCTGCAAAAATTGACACCATGCTCTCTAGACCTTCTGTTAGATCGTTAATGAAAATATTGAACAATAGCGGTCCTAATACTGAGCCTTGCGGCACACCACTTAGCACTTCAGTCCAAGTTGAAAAAGATCCATTAACCACAACGCGCTGCTTCCTATTATCTAACCAGTTTTTGACCCAAGTGCGTATTGTGCTTCCTAGCCCTGATTCTTGTAGCTTGTAGATAAGTCTCATGTGTGGTACAGTATCGAACGCTTTGGCAAAGTCTAAAAAGATTACATCCACGTCTTTACCCTGATCTAGGTTTGCGCTTACTGTTTCATAAAAGCCAAGTAAGTTGGTTTGACAGGATCTGTCCTTCATAAACCCATGTTGATTTCTTTTAATGACCTTATTGGTTTCAAGGAACTTCTGAATACTATCTCTTAGAATACCTTCCAATACTTTCCCCACTATAGATGTAAGACTAACTGGTCTATAATTACCTGGTTCAGCTTTACTTCCCTTTTTGAATATAGGCACTACTTCCGCTATACGCCAGTCTTTGGGAACCATACCTGATATAACTGAATCCTTAAAGATCAAAGATAGCGGTTTTGCCAGTTCAGAGTGAAGCTCCATTAGAACCCTTGGATGAATACCATCGGGCCCTGGTGATTTATTAATCTTTAAATGTTTTAATCGGTCTGATAAAGCTAAATATTTGTCGTATATAATACCCTTTATGAGGTTTAAGAACACTGTACGCTAACTACGTATGAAGTACCGTAAGGGTACGCACGTTGCGTAACAATCGCTTAGCCGTGGTCGAGACGCTCAAGCGTTACGTTCGCTCACGTCCAAGAGATCACTGGCAGGCACGCTATTGGCTGCCGAATACCGTAATGATTCGCTACAGCGATGCGACCGCTCGAGACCACGAGGAGATCACCAGCGGCGCATACGCTCACAATGTAAAACCTTTATATCTAACCATAAACAGTGTATTATGCAGTAAACCCTTTGTGTAGTGATATGGTGTAAATGCAACACAGTATAACCTTACTAGCTTAAAAGCAGTTTGAGCGTCACCGACGCTCTGAGAATACTTAACTCTATAAGAAATACACAGATACCTGGGCTTAGGGTCCAACGCCTAATATATATATATTTTGAATGATATACTTGCAAAAGAATTAATACAAATACAAATCATACACTACAATATAACATAGACTAACTAACCAGGTAACTACACAGTAAATACAATACAATTAAGTTTAAGAGAAAAATGAGAGAAAGAGAAGAGAGAGAGAGATATGGCCCATAATAACAAGAGAGAAACAGTATGATTACGGAGAAAAACTTACGCACAAAGGAAACGATCGCATGCGCCTCTGGACATCCAGCTCCCGATTTTCAGCAATGATAACCGTTGAAGAGTAAGAGCTGGATGTGATCGGCCTTTCTATTTATGCCCCACACACAATGCAATTCAATGGTCCCTACAATCTCATTGTTCATTGGACACAGGAATTCGGCCTTGCATCATAACAAAAGGTCATAGGTTGATTCATACAGGTGGGCTGTGACTATTTCCAACAGCTCAGGTGGGAGGGAAACTGGGTTTCCCGCCGCATGGGTAATAAAGTGCAAATAAAGTAAATGTTCATAAACTTCTTATGTCCATAACTATTCGCACGAGCGATTGATCTGCTTCAAACCAACACCGGAATATTTCTAATTAAATATTCTTCCGATGGATACTAAACACCACTGTATTACTCCTGTCTGACCCTTCGTATCAAACAAAGAGGGATTTCTCTGTTCATGAACATTCTATATTAACCAAACTTTCAGAATCTATCAAAGGGACCATGATCTACAAAATACATTATATAGTGAAAATATGTAATGATTGAGTCGCACGCTACGATCACATAAACTCTACCGTAAATACGCATACCGTGCGCCTGCGGGTGCCCGCGACTGTGAGTATGCGCACGTACGGGAGAGCGTACGCATGCGCAGCACGGACCTGTGTGAGGTGCAAATATGGTAGTGTGCATAGAGATATTTTTCTGACTTTGACAGTCCACCCTTTGGCAGTCAACAATAACTGCCACTTCCTGAAAACATTTCAAAAAGAGAAAAATATATGTTAGGGGTTAATACATTTACATGGTTGGGTAAGGGAGGAGAGGAGATGGTAGGAAAAGGGTATGACCTAGTGAGATAGCAGAAGCATGTGTGTATGAATCCGTGCTTGGGGGTCATGTATCATCGTGCCGTACGTGTTTTAAATCAAGCTTCGAGGTATTGCGAAGTATACATTTGAATTCCTTCTTATCCCGTGGTACGGGTCTGTGGATGGGCTGTCAAACTTTACCGAGCTCTTTTCGGCTTTGGTTGTAACAAAATGGGGGAGCACATTTTAGTTGATGATACATGAATGGGGGAGATATGTGATTGCTGATATCTGTGCCTGTATTCCCTATTGACTATGTGTGTCATTACCTGAGGGTTGTAGAAATGAAGAAAAGACATAATTACGGTAAATGCAGTGGTATTCTATGTCAGGTAAATGTACATTCGTCGATTGAGGTCTTGTTTGGTGTCTGTTGAATGCAGTCTTCTTTGTGCTTTTGCTCATAAGGTGCGAGCAAAGCTGTCAATGTCCATAGATTTACAAAAGTGTTGGGCTAGCGTAATTTTAAAATTTCTAGGGAAACTGGGGATCCATGGCATAGTTCATCAAAAATCTGTGTATCAGGTTGTCAAAACTTCTTCTTTAATCCCTCTGTTGTCTGTATATCGGCTCATCAAATTCCTCGTCCAAGTGGGTCTTGTTACCTTGGAGAAAACGGAAAAACAGGTGAAAGAAACGGACCGTAGAAATCGCATTTTCATCACATCATTGTTTCTACATTTGGGTCATAAATCAAGTCCATTGGAATTACAGTTTCCTCACTCCTTAAACTCATTACCCTAGTACGATGATTGCACTTCATTAAAGCCTGACCGCATCTAAATATCAATCCAATCGATATGACAACACCTAAGATACATAGGAGAAACTTCCCAACATCCATTATGACTCCTTGAGCCCAGTCTCCTAAACCAGAAAACCAATTTCGCGGGTTCAACCATGACACCCAACCAGTCAGCTCATTACCTACAGCAGCAAGAGTGAGATTGTGTCTCCTGCGAAATTCCCACTTCAATTGGAGAATATCATCCATCTTTTGGTCTATGACCTCGACCGGGTCCTCGGTGCTATTCGTAATATATGTGCAACATTTCACGCCGTATTGTGTTGCCAGTGTGACACAATATCCGCCTGTCACTGCTGTGAGGTAATTGAGAACCATCCTATGCTGTACCAGTTCTGTTTTGTAAGCTTGAAGTTCCCTTCCAGTATACCTAAACGTGTCATCATACATTTCAGTGATATTATCTAACAAATTTGCGAGCGCCGATATGTATTTATAATTCAGCACTCCTCTAGCGGTGCGGGTGAAATCTAACGCGATTAAGAATTGAATCCCGGTGGATTCACTTATCAGATCAGAGGCCGGATGCTCTGTCTTCTCTATCAGGTGCCTTTTAACAACGTGCTCGTAATGGGTGTGAGTATAAGGAGCTTGGGCACCACGGTGTATGTCTTTCATTTTGTCATGTGATACAGTCATTACTTCAGGCAGTACTTTTCCAATATAACACAATCCTTCAGAGTTTGGGGCAAGCCACTTGTACGCCTTTCTCCCGCATATGAAATATGCATCATCGGGGAGAACATATGGGACGGAGTAGGACATAACCATATTACACACCTTCCATGTGAAATCTCCTAACCCTAATTCTTCCATCTGCTTAGTACACGTATCAGGTTGTACGATATGTGCACAGTATCCTGGTGATACCTCTCCAACTCTAGTAATCCTATTTCCTAAGGTATACCTATACCGGAAAGATTTTCCTCTACTGGCTATGTGGCGTACAAGCTCTGTATCTGTAGGCATTCTATCTGCTCTATGCGAAAAGGTCATGGTGTGGTTACTCCATGACACTTCCCAATTTCCTGGCTTTCGGGGATTGGAGATGTTGAAACATAATAGGGACCTATCCACATGGTATTGGTGGAGCTTCAAACTAGGAGGGCTGGAGATATTAAACCTCCGGTCCACCGGTCTCCCACCATTTAACTCAAGTACCTCCCCTATCGTTAAAGGAAATGGTACTAGCCCTGATTTGCTATGACCCTGAGGTACTTGAGAGCATACCCAACAATCTGTTTTGTTTAACACATTACCCACTAAGGAGTGATAGTCACTCAATGGATGCCGGTCCATATGGATATTAAAACTGGATTGGCATTTCTTAATGCACCCATCCTCAATGACATTGTTACAGAGCCTACAGATACAGTTTTCTTCAGCTAACAATCCTTCACAATTCCTTCTATGGTCAATGCTATCGGATCGTTTTCTGATACTCGCCTTTACTTGTTGGTTAAGTTGTTCTTGGAAAACTACGCCTCCATCTTTATCATCAGAACCCATTCCAGAACCTCTCTCGACCTCCATGGTACTCTCGCCGGAACAGACTGCTCTGGTCAACATCATGGTCAACAGGAAAATCCGGATCACAGTCTCTTGGGGCAAGTCCATCTTATAGGAGGAGACGAAGAAGAATGAAAAGGGGGAAAAAAATAATTGAGGGAGATGGGATGGGAAGTTGGAGAAAAACAATAAAAGGGAACAGGGGATTGACAACTGCTTTTGATCTTGTGGTTCTTGATGCTCAGGTGCCGCCTTAGTCCTCCTGGAACAGACACTCTAGTGATACAACCTCTACCGTCTGTTCCTTATCACAGGACTTCTCTGGATCAACGACCTTCTTACAGTGGGACGAATGAACCCAAGTCTCTCTCTCAGCAACCTTCAATGCTGTAGTGCTAGTCAATAAGACCTGGTATGGTCCTTCCCATCTGTCAATAAGGCAACCTGAGCGTAGAAAATTCCGTATCATTACATAATCCCCAGGTTCAATGTCATGACAATTACTATCTGGTAAATCAGGAATCACTAACTTCAGATTATCATTTTGATTCCTTAACTGTTTACTCATGTTAATCAAGTATTTTACAGTCACTTCATTGTTACATTTCAAATCATCCTGAGGGTTAATCATGACATGCGGTTGTCGACCAAACAAGATTTCAAAGGGAGACAGATTAAGAGGGGACCTGGGAGTGGTTCTGATGCTGTACAGTACAATGGGTAAAGCTTCTGGCCATGTCAATCCTGTCTCTGCCATCACTTTACTCAGTTTATTTTTAATAGTGCTGTTCACTCTTTCCACTTTCGCACTCGCCTGTGGACGGTATGGAGTGTGCAGCTTGCTATCAATTCCCATCAATTTACACATTCCTTGAAAGACATCACCTGTAAAATGGGTACCCCTATCACTTCCGATAATTCTAGGGATACCATATCTACATACAAATTCCTGCACAATTTTCTTAGCAGTAAACATAGCGGTATTTGTGGCCGCCGGAAATGCTTCGACCCAATTTGAAAAAACATCTATACAAACAAGTACATATTTCAAATTTCGACAAGGGGGTAATTGAATGAAGTCAATCTGTATTACCTGGAAAGGGCCGCCGGCAGGTGGGATATGGGATGGTTCTGTAGGTATTGCCTTTCCAATATTCTTTCTCAAACAGGTAAGGCATGACATGGCTCTTTTACTCGCATGAGAGGAGAATCCTGGGGCGCACCAATATGCTCTTACCAACTTGCACATCCCTTCCTTGCCTAGATGAGTCAGCCCGTGAGCTGCTTCAGCCAAACATGGAAGATATGCTCTGGGGGCCACTGGTTTACCATGTCCATCCGTCCAGAGTCCTGAGGACTCCTGGCCATATCCCTTTGCCTTCCAGACTGCCTTTTCCTGTGTGGAACACAAATTTTGCATTTCACACAACTTCTGTGTGTTGATGGTATTAAATACCATCAATTGTGTGGTGTCTGTCTGTCTGGGGGTAGCAGCTGCTAACTTAGCTGCTTCGTCTGCTCGGCTGTTACCAAGCGATACTGGGTCTTGGCTATATGTATGTGCTTTACATTTGATAACAGCCACTCTGTCGGGTTCCTGTATCGCTGTTAGAAGCCTTTTTATGTGAGCTGCATGCGCTACCGGTGTACCAGCTGCCGTCATGAAATTTCTGAGGCGCCATAGGGCTCCGAAATCATGGACTACCCCGAATGCGTATCTAGAATCGGTGTAGATATTGGCTGATTTGCCCTTAGCCAATTCACATGCTCTGGTTAGGGCGACCAGTTCAGCAACCTGGGCTGAGTGAGGTGGGCCTAGCGGTTCCGCTTCTATGGTGCCTTGGTCATCTACGACTGCGTATCCAGTACACAAGTCTCCCGAGTCTGACTGTCTATGACAACTACCGTCCGTGTAGAACGTAAGTTCTGCATCTTCCAGTGGGTTGTCACTGATGTCAGGCCTTGCGGTAAAATTTTGGGTCAAATATTCCATACAATCATGAGTGTCTTCCTTTGTATTAAATCCTCCTTCCCCAGTACTCTCATCCTCCACCCTTTGGGTCTGTCCAGACACACCTGGGAGATATGTTGCAGGATTTAATGCACTGCATCTCCTTATGGTGATGTTTACGGGGGCCATTAGTGCCAATTCCCATTTTGTAAACCGCGCTGATGAGACGTGCCTGGTTTGGGCAGAATTCAACAAGGCTGACACTGCATGTGGTGTATGAATTGTGAGGTTGTGACCTAGCACGACGTCTTCGCTTTTCGTTACTAGCAATGCTATCGCAGCAACGCTTCGCAAGCATGTGGGGAGGGATCGCGCTACCGTGTCTAGCTGAGCGCTGTAATATGCTACTGGCCTGCTGGCATCACCGTGCTTTTGGGTTAGTACGCCTGCCGCGCAACCAGCACTTTCTGTTCCGTATAGTTCAAAGGGTTTCCCATAGTCCGGCATACCTAATGCTGGTACCTGCGTTAGGCACTGTTTAAGTCTCTCAAATGCTGCCTCAGACTCGTCTGTATGCGAAATCCGATCAGGTTTGTTTGAGGAGACCATCTCCTGCAAAGGTAACGCTAGGATGGAAAACCCTGGGATCCAGTTACGGCAATACCCACACATTCCTAAAAATGTTCTGATCTGTTGCTGGGTTTGTGGCAGAGTCATGTCTCTAATTGCTTGAATTCTATCAGCGGTCAGGTGTCTCAGTCCTTGTGTTAAACAGTGTCCCAAATATTTTACCTTAGTTTGGCATAATTGCAACTTGTCTTTGGAAACCTTGTGTCCTGTGTCTGAAAGATGAAACAGGAGCTGTTTCGTATCCTTCAGGGATGCTTCCAATGAATCAGAACACAGTAGTAGATCATCCACGTACTGTATTAATACTGATCCACTCACTGGTTGGAAAGACTGTAAACAATCATGCAAAGCCTGAGAAAATATACTTGGGCTATCTATGAATCCTTGTGGTAATCGAGTCCATGTGTATTGGACTCCTCTGTATGTAAATGCAAACAAATATTGACTGTCAGGGTGCAGAGGTACCGAAAAGAAAGCGGAGCAGAGGTCAATAACAGTGAAAAATTTCGCAGTGGGAGGGATTTGCATTAGGATGACAGCTGGATTTGGCACTACGGGGAACTGACTCTCAACTATTTTGTTAATCCCCCTTAGATCCTGCACTAGCCTGTAACCCCTCCCCCCACTCTTTTTCACAGGGAAGATGGGACTATTAGCAGTGCTGGACGTTCTTACCAGAATGCCCTGTTGTAGCAAGCGCTCTATTACTGGGTAAACTCCTAACTCCACCTCTGGCTTCAGAGGGTACTGTGGGATTTTTGGAGCTATCCTACCATCTTTTACTTGTACAACTACCGGAGCTACGTTTGCCATTAATCCAGTGTCCTGTCCATCTTTTGTCCAAAGTGACTCTGGTATCTGAGATGTCATTTCTTCTACTTGGGAGGGAGTCCTATTTGTCATAATGGTATGTGACATTAATTTTGACGGGGAGTCTAACATGTCTCATACTTCCTGAGCGTGATTCTCAGGTATGTCCAAGAATACACCTTCAGGAGTACAATAAATGACGCACCCCATTTTACACAGTAAGTCTCTTCCCAGGAGATTGGTCGGTGCCGATGCAGCCAGCAAAAAGGAATGCTTGGTATGTAAAGGCCCTATTGTAATCTCTGCTGGTTTGCTAACAGGGTAATGCTGGACTACTCCTGTTACTCCCACGGCTGGAATTGTCCTACCAGTGGTCCTCATGCCCACTGTCGAATTTATCACTGATTTGGCCGCCCCTGTGTCTACAAGAAAGTTTAATGATTTTACAGCTACATTGATTGCAATTTCTGGTTCACTTCCAAGACTTGCAATCAATTTTACTGGCTGCAGATTACAGGTATGGCCACACCCCTATTGGGTATGGTGACCTCCCTGAATCCCGCTGGCAGCAACTACTTGTGAGGGAGTTAGCTGGGAACTACCAGAGGCTTGCCAATATCTGTTTGTGGGGTATCTTTTTGTTTCCCCTGCATGTGGCTCATAACTCCGTTTCTGCGGACCTTGCTCCCAATGTCGTGTGTCGTGTCGTTGTCTAGGGGGTTGATAAGATTTTTGTACATTTCTCGATCTACAGTCTCGTGCAAAGTGTCCCTGTCTGTGACAAAAATAACATGTTACCACATTTGACTTACCCACAGGGTTTGGTGATGTTAACACAGGCTGTTTTGTGGTCAGGGCCTGTATACTTACTGCCATTAACTTATCACTTTGTTGTTCCCTGTGTCTGGTGATGTTCCTATCGTGATCAATAGCAGCCTCTCTCAAAGTAGCCACAGACAGACCTCGCCAACATGGTTGTGTGGTCTGTACCCTAGTCTTTAATGATTCTTTTAAACCATCCATCAGTACCGATACTGCTACTTCTCGATGGTTTATGTTTGTTTTAATGTCCTCTATGCCTGTGTATTTTGCCATTTCTGATAATGCTCTGTGAAAATACTCTGCAGCTGTCTCTGACTCCTTCTGTTTAATGGAGAATATTTTGTTCCATTTGACTACCGCTGGGAAATACTCTTTTAACTGT
The DNA here is from genome assembly GCF_028390025.1 of Pseudophryne corroboree. NCBI lineage: Eukaryota > Metazoa > Chordata > Amphibia > Anura > Myobatrachidae > Pseudophryne > Pseudophryne corroboree. The sequence continues at coordinate 546,521,302 of NC_086448.1, read as the reverse complement.
AAGCTTATTCTTTTTACATTGTCTTTGTTGTACACATCTGTAAGAGGTACATCCTGATCTAATCCGCAATCAGCTAAAAATTGAGTTGCGTCAACATTGGAGGGTAAACATGCTCTCAGCAATATCTGCCAGTCTTTATTGTTGGGCTCTACAGTGTTACCTAAGTCTCTGATGTATTTTTGACTGGCAACTAAGTCTTTTCTAGGGTCAGGGAATTCAGACACTATGGTCCTTAATTCCATTCTGGAAAATGGGCTATACATGGCAATGTTCCTCACAGGGGTGACTCCTGATGTGTCAGTTTTCCCATTTGGAACAGCTATTACCCTAACAGGAGTAACTCTAACAACATCACTCTGTGTGGGTTCTACAGCCTGTGGTGAAATGGCTTCAGCATAGTGTATGGTGCCGTACTTACCTGTAGATACGACCTCACCTATCCCTCCGCTAGGGGCCTTTGTTACTAATCTCGTGGGTGGAGCTGTGCCTACTGTGGTCTCTGCTATGGTGGCTGCTAGAGAGAGCGCTGAAATTGTTGCCGATTCGTCTTCTTGATCACACTCCTGAGGAAAGTTCAAAACAGGGTACAACTTGCACGGGTTAATACTTGCATTGGTTAATTGGTTAACATTATCTTTAACATTTACACAGTTGCTAAGTGTTTGTGTGTTACACCTTAGTGCGTCATTCTCCGCAACCAATTTCTCTCCCGATATATATGGTGGCGGTGGGGCCGTGGCTATCAGTTTTCTGATTGAGCCAGATCCCGCCGCCTGAGCCAATCCTCTCTGTATGTCACCCTCCTGTTGCCACAACTGCAAATAATCATAATGCTTGATTCGTCTCTTTGCTGATTTAATGAGACATATCCTTCTCCTTAAATTCGTTAACACTTCTGAGCTGAAGCTACCTACTCTTGGGAATTTCTCCCCGTCATGTACTGTCATTCTCTCCCATTCATCACATAAAGCTTCTGTGTGACTTCCGTATTTCTCACACATTACATACCTTGCCGACCCAATTGGTCGGTTCACTGAATCAACCCGAACCGAGGTTGATCGCCCCCTACCTGAACAAGTGGCCCCCATAGTTCGAAGGTGTTGCTTTATTCAACCAACCCTTACGCAAACCAAATGTCCAAAATAGGCTGACGGTGGCGGTTTACCGAGTACCCCACTCACTCGCCCACGCCGACCAATACGACCTGATTACACCGATATGGTGCTGGCGTACTCGACCTAGGGCCCCTGCGACCTGAACCTCTATTTACTGGAACCTGTGAGGGTGATCCGAAGAACACTTACTCTTTCCAGTAACTATTGGTTGTTAGATAGTTCCTGAGTGAGCAGCGAACCTCCCTTAAAATAAAAAAAATTACACAAATCACGTTAGAATGTACAAATAGCGTTTATGACCTTCGTACACAAATAGTACCGGTCAGGTTTACTAATGCACACAATTACGTGCGGTACAATCGTTCAGCACATAAGCAACTAATCTTATGTACGGAGCGACCAGCGGAATCGAAAATTGCGGCTGCGAATTCCTTCAGCAAGAGCTTGTATGGCCTATATGGGTGTTGCACCAACCCTTTCTTGGTGTTGTGCCTGTGGACTGTATAGCGGACTTCCTTGTCTGCTGTACCTGAACCTGCTGGTCTGCTATGACCTCCTGGTCTGTTACAGTATGACCTCCTGGTCTGCTACACTCTAATGCTCAAATTGTATGTTTTAACCAGGGATGCCTCCCTAGCCACCATGTACGTCACTTACACGCATGTACCTCACGAGAACTCGACTTTTCTTGTGGTTCAACCTTTAAAATTGTATACAACACACTCACTCACCACATGTACACTTTTGTTTCTATTTCTATTTCTGCGCAGAAATTTCTCTTTAGACCAGATGTGTTACAAATTAGGAGAAGGATCTATTAATTTAAATTTCGAATTTAAAAAAAATAGATTTGCGCGATTTATCGCCTGGCGTTATTTACCGCGTGGCGCTACTTATCGCATTGAGAGGAGAGAAAAAAAAACTTGTGATTTGAGTTACGTGGGCGTACCCGTACGCTCCGTTGCGTAATATACGCTGCGTGCGTCGGCCCTTGGATTGCGTACGCAAGTCTCAGTCTTTTGTTAGAGACACGTGTACGCAAAGCAAAGATCCACCGTAACACAATTTATACGTTTATCAATGTAGATGATCCTTTATCATCTACCACGCACCACACTGACTTCGCCTTATCTCCCAGGCAAAACTGTGTGTTTGTCTATACTTTAACTATATTACCTTTACTCTTAAACTATAAAATAGTGACAAATCTTTCTTAGCACGTTTATCAACTATAAAACTGGCAAACAGAAGAGTGATATACGAAAATACACAAATGAAAAAGAAATGCAGATATATATGTGTGCGTGCGTGTGTACGCAAGACAGAAAAATAAACAGTTTTAAAAAGACACTATTGTTTTGTTCTTACCTCCGGTTCCTGGATTCCTTCAGCACCCTTTACTAAGAGAAGCAGACGCTTATCCAAACAGCACTACGAGGAATATGATCTCCCGCCCTTTGCTGCTGGATAATGTCTGCTGAAATTACCTAGTGTAGATATGTGAAGGACAGGACGAGCCCGCAATTGATAAAGCTAAATATTTGTCGTATATAATACCCTTTATGAGGTTTAAGAACACTGTACGCTAACTACGTATGAAGTACCGTAAGGGTACGCACGTTGCGTAACAATCGCTTAGCCGTGGTCGAGACGCTCAAGCGTTACGTTCGCTCACGTCCAAGAGATCACTGGCAGGCACGCTATTGGCTGCCGAATACCGTAATGATTCGCTACAGCGATGCGACCGCTCGAGACCATGAGGAGATCACCAGCGGCGCATACGCTCACAATGTAAAACCTTTATATCTAACCATAAACAGTGTATTATGCAGTAAACCCTTTGTGTAGTGATATGGTGTAAATGCAACACAGTATAACCTTACTAGCTTAAAAGCAGTTTGAGCGTCACCGACGCTCTGAGAATACTTAACTCTATAAGAAATACACAGATACCTGGGCTTAGGGTCCAACGCCTAATATATATATATTTTGAATGATATACTTGCAAAAGAATTAATACAAATACAAATCATACACTACAATATAACATAGACTAACTAACCAGGTAACTACACAGTAAATACAATACAATTAAGTTTAAGAGAAAAATGAGAGAAAGAGAAGAGAGAGAGAGATATGGCCCATAATAACAAGAGAGAAACAGTATGATTACGGAGAAAAACTTACGCACAAAGGAAACGATCGCATGCGCCTCTGGACATCCAGCTCCCGATTTTCAGCAATGATAACCGTTGAAGAGTAAGAGCTGGATGTGATCGGCCTTTCTATTTATGCCCCACACACAATGCAATTCAATGGTCCCTACAATCTCATTGTTCATTGGACACAGGAATTCGGCCTTGCATCATAACAAAAGGTCATAGGTTGATTCATACAGGTGGGCTGTGACTATTTCCAACAGCTCAGGTGGGAGGGAAACTGGGTTTCCCGCCGCATGGGTAATAAAGTGCAAATAAAGTAAATGTTCATAAACTTCTTATGTCCATAACTATTCGCACGAGCGATTGATCTGCTTCAAACCAACACCGGAATATTTCTAATTAAATATTCTTCCGATGGATACTAAACACCACTGTATTACTCCTGTCTGACCCTTCGTATCAAACAAAGAGGGATTTCTCTGTTCATGAACATTCTATATTAACCAAACTTTCAGAATCTATCAAAGGGACCATGATCTACAAAATACATTATATAGTGAAAATATGTAATGATTGAGTCGCACGCTACGATCACATAAACTCTACCGTAAATACGCATACCGTGCGCCTGCGGGTGCCCGCGACTGTGAGTATGCGCACGTACGGGAGAGCGTACGCATGCGCAGCACGGACCTGTGTGAGGTGCAAATATGGTAGTGTGCATAGAGATATTTTTCTGACTTTGACAGGTCACAGACTACTTCCTCACTTAAATAAGTACCTATCAGTGGGATATTCTCATTATTGAGATTGTGCGTTAGTCCCTGAATTGGGTCCTCACGAGTGAATACTGTTGAAAAAAACTCATTTAGTGTGTCCGCTATGTCATTATCATTTTTGCTTAAGACTCCCAACTTGTCTTTTAAAGGGCCTATACTCTCCTTCTTTAATCTCTTGCTATTAATGTATTTAAATAATTTTTTGGGATTCGCTTTGCTTTCCTTTGCTACAAGTTTTTCAGTTTCTACTTTAGCAGCTCTTATTTCCTTTTTGCAAATTTTGTTACATTCCTTATAGTGCTGAAATGACTCTGCTTCCCCGTCAGATTTGTATTTTTTAAATGCTCGCCTTTTCTTGCCCATAAGTTCCTTAATATTTTTGTTAAGCCACATCGGTTTATGATTTTTATTCCTTTTTTTGCTACTCATAGGAATACATTTGAGTGTATTTTTAGCTAGCAGGAATTTTAGTACCTCCCATTTCTCCATAGTATTTTTTCCTAAAAACAAACCTTTCCATTCAATATCCCTGAAAAATACCCTAATTTTTTCAAAATTTGCTTTGCTAAAGTTTAAAGTCCTAGTTGAGCCAGTATAGGGCTGTTTATAGAAACTGATATTGAATGTGACCATATTGTGGTCGCTATTTCCTATGGGTTCCCCTACTATAATACCTGATACCAAATCCCCATTGTTTGTTAATACCAGGTCTAAGATTGCATTGTACCTAGTTGGTTCCAGGTGATCTGGCTGTTCTTAAAGGAACCATTTAGTCTCAAATTCTAAATTAAGACCTTTAGGTTTCAGGGTGCCCAGATTAAATATGCTTCTCATCTCGGTCCGGGCAAGTCTTTCCTCAATGTCGCCTTTTCTCCAGTTCCCTAGTATTGCTTGGATACCACAGAAGGAGGCTAATTCGGACGTTTTGCAGTCATGTTCTTCTTTAAAATATGCTGAAATTCCATGTGTTAGCAGTCCTTTCTTGATATTCCTCAGGTGTTCACCCATTCTCTCTTTAAGTTTTCTAGTGGTTCTCCCAACATATTGTTTGTTACATTTGCATTGTACAAGATATACAACATTTTTACTGTCGCATGTTATGAATTCACCAATATCATATTTCTTTTGGTTGCTTGTGGATGTGTAACTGGTTACGACTGATGTGTTGCTTTTGCAGTTACGACACATTTGGCATGAGCCACACCGATAAAAGCCCTTATTTTTGATGGTCATAGTTCTCTTGGGAACCTCCAATGCACTTTTAACTAGGCGTTTCCGTAAATTGTCAGCTTTTCGGTAAATGAATCGTGGTTTATCTGGTATATATTGTTTCAGCACATGGTCTTGTAGAAGTAATCCCCAATTCTTTCTCACGATATGTTCAAATCCCTTGTATTGACTATTAAATTTATATAGTGACGTGACATCGGCTGTCACAAGGATGAATCCAGATGAATCCAGATGACCAATTAATGTGTTGAAGTTCCTGTAAAACAGCTGTGGAGTCTCTTAGGTAGGATGTGGTGTTCTGTGCAAGTGGTTGGAGGATATGATCTATGTATTGGGATAGATTGGATGTGATTGATTCTGTACCGGCTACAATTGGTCGACCTGGTGGATGTAGATTGTCCACAGCTGTTTTACAGGAACTTCAACACATTAATTGGTCATCTGGATTCATCCTTGTGACAGCCGATGTCACGTCACTATATACATCCATCAGCCATCAACATGGCTTGGAAGCCACCTCCTATTTTCTGGAAAAAGGAACCATCCCACGTGACACAGCATCCTTCGTTTTGGAAAGTATTGAATTCATTTTAACCAACAACTTCTTCTGGTTTGATAATTCCTTCTATCTCCAATTACATGGGACAGCCATGGGCACCAGGTTCGCCCCCAGTTACGCAAATTTATTATTGGCCCATTGGGAGGAAAATTCCGTCCTTGGTAACCCTGAATATGGGGCGAACCTGGTGCTATGGAAGCGGTATATAGATGACATCCTCTTCATTTGGAAGGGTGATACCACCTCGTTGGATGCCTTCTGCAACTTCCTTAACTCGAACGACAGGAACATCACACTCTCTTTCCAGAAGAGTACCACTAATGTAAACTTTTTGGATTTATCTATATTTATCGAAGACGACATCATACAAACTAAAACCTACTCCAAGCCGACTGATTGCAATTCGTTCATCCCTTCCAGTAGCAACCACCATCCTAACTGGCTGTCTTCAGTACCAGGCAGCCAGTTTCACAGAATACGGAAGAACTGCTCTACGCTAAGAGACTATCATGAGCAGGGTGCACTGATGAAAGAGCAATTCTGTAAGAAGGGTTATCAGACCAAAACACTGGACGAACCTTATGAAAAATACCTACAAACAGATAGGGAACTGATGATAAGACCTTCAGAGAACTCTGAAAAGGGAGGAAAAGGAGTTGAGGGTGACAAGGTCACCTTCATCACGAAATTTAATAGTCAATACAAGGGATTTGAACATATCGTGAGAAAGAATTGGGGATTACTTCTACAAGACCCTGTGCTGAAACAATATATACCAGATAAACCACGATTCATTTACCGAAAAGCTGACAATTTACGGAAACGCCTAGTTAAAAGTGCATTGGAGGTTCCCAAGAGAACTATGACCATCAAAAATAAGGGCTTTTATCGGTGTGGCTCATGCCAAATGTGCCGTAACTGCAAAAGCAACACATCAGTCGTAACCAGTTACACATCCACAAGCAACCAAAAGAAATATGATATTGGTGAATTCATAACATGCGACAGTAAAAATGTTGTACAATGCAAATGTAACAAACAATATGTTGGGAGAACCACTAGAAAACTTAAAGAGAGAATGGGTGAACACCTGAGGAATATCAAGAAAGGACTGCTAACACATGGAATTTCAGCATATTTTAAAGAAGAGCATGACTGCAAAACGTCCGAATTAGCCTCCTTCTATGGTATCCAAGCAATACTAGGGAACTGGAGAAAAGACGACATTGAGGAAAGACTTGCCCGGACCGAGATGAAAAGCATATTTAATCTGGGCACCCTGAAACCTAAAGGTCTTAATTTAGAATTTGAGACTAAATGGTTCCTTTAAGAACAGCCAGATCACCTTGATTCCTTTTCAAAATCTCCTTTTCAAAATCTTCCTTAGGACTTTTTTCAGTTCGGTGCCACGCACTATCTCATCCCTCCTTTTTGCACCTGCAGATAAATATTCTGTTATCTGCTAGTTCACCCATTGTTGTCTTTTTAGCGTGTTAAATAATGCCCTCAACCACTCCATGCTTCTTTATTCTGTTTACTTATATACTTATTATTAGTGGTACCAGTACTTATAACCGGTGCATTAGATTTTCGTCTATGTATTTGCTTTTAAACATTATTTTAATTTTTTGTCAGACCTGCTCATATCACTTTGCCCCTCCATTCTATCCATTTATTTTTATTCTGTCATTCATATATTATACTTTGATTGTCCCCTTGTCCAATGTGTATTATATGCTCCACACTTTCCACCCACCCCTGTCCCCATTGGAACGCATAGTCATTCTCTGCGTTTCACGAACAGGAAGGATCCCGATTCCGGGGCCGGTGGAACGCATCCACGTCACTTCCTGTATATGCGGTCCACAGTATGACTGCATACATGTCACTTCCTGGAACGCAAGCATGTTACGGAGGTGCTTGCTTGCGCTCTCACACATATGAAAATACATAATGTACACAATGTCCGTTTAAGGTAGCCAACTTGGGCAATGTAGGAATTCTTAGCTATGTTTTTATACGGTTCAGTGGGTTCCTTTGTCCGGGGTGGAACGCATGAGCGTCACTTCCGGCACTTCATGCGTTCCACTGGACAGGAAGTGACTCATCTACCGCTTCAAACCTTTCAAAACGTTTTAAATAAGTTTTAAATACGGTATATTATTATTATATTAATGCATACTCGCTAAGAATTTTTCTGTATGTTGTATATAGGTTATTAGAATCGGTTTTATGTATGTAATTGCACAATGATGTAACCCCACCACATGACTTCCTGTTGGGGGGTATAAATATCTGTACTAGTGCCCTCACTACACACCTTGAAAAAGACTTTTCTGTCGAAACGCGTTGGTGTGAGGGCCAGGACCACCAGTGATCAATCAGGACGGTATTAGCTAAGGTGAGGACAATCCGGACTCTTTTACATCTTGCACTCATCTTTGCAAAAACCTCCCTTGTTTTGACCACGGGTCCTTTGCCAGTTTTTTTTTTATTTTTTGTGTTCAATAAATTTTTTGTGTGTTAATACTTCATTTCTGAATTATTGACACTCGGCCTTCCTCCCCACACGTACACCACCACCCACGAGAGGAGTGGAATTGGGGATCCGGGACATCTAGGACCATCCCAAAGATACCTTTATATACAGGTCTCAACACCTTTGAGTGTGAGTTGGGTACGCCCATTTCTCATGTATCATCTGTCTCGTTTAAGTATGAGTGACTCTGGGTGATATAATCTGGATTTATAAAAATACCAGTCCAAGGGAAAGATACCTTTATGCACTTTTGCCTTCCTTGTATGGATGTGAGTATGGTACGCACCAAGTTATCAGTTTAGCATAAAGGTCACTCATCATTCTAACAGTCACATGACCACGTGTTGTTACGTACGTACTACACTATCAGTCGTTCTCTTTTTCCTCATCGCTGAGAACAAAACACCGATCCAGCGCTATCTCTGTGATAAAAGGAAGAAAGAAGAAGGACGAACAATGAAGGATCAAAGATACCTTTACATGCAAGGCCGACCCTGACTTAACGTGAGTAAGGTACGCGTTAAATCACCACCCATTCCGAGCACCTTCACTCCTACACCATTACCTGTAGAAAGGATGAAAATTCCGGATCACTAACCCCTAGAGCCACGTTGAATATACTCCATCACTTATTTTTATCCAGTGATCTCCTATTTTCACGAACTTATTACACTATCAGTTGCTCCTCTGTCCCATTTTTTCCTTTCTCCAACCGCGAGGATAAGAACTTCCTACCTCGGAGAAGTGGGAGAAAAAAGAAAAAAGAACTAAGAAATCAAAGATACCTTTATACGAGGGACATACCACGACTCTATGTGAGTACGGTACGCATCGAGTCTTCCTATACCTAGCACTTCCGTTTTGAAAAAGAACTGAAGCAGAGACCAGAACTTTGTCATAGACTGATTGATTGAGAACTTACAATACATCATTACTGTTTATTGTTGTTGGATGAGCGCAGAAGGGATTCCTCATTTTCTTGTGCATTATTGTTCCAGGGTGATTGAGTGATCACCCGTGGGTTTCCCCACTGCAGCTCTCTGAGGCGCAGCAGTCCTCTATCGTCCCTTTTTTAGATTAACCTTCCATATCCCCTGCACAAATCACCAGCTGAGATCAGCTAGCGGTGTTGATCCAGGACAAGAGGTAATCCCATGCAGGATCCCCCATAGTGTAAGGGAAGCAGAGTACAGGGCCATGCACTGTGCGTGGTACCCCAGACCATGAGTATACCTACCAATGCTGGGTCCTAAGATAGAGATATTATATGTATATATATATTGTGACAAGAACACTGGGATAGTGTTTGAGGGCAGGTATATTTGTCCCAGGTTCTTGTCTTACATGTTTTAGAAAATGTTAACTTCTAGGAAAAATGCTTTTTGTTTTGTCTGAACCTTTTCAGTTTGCTGTAAAAGCTGGGTAAAGGCTCTGAGAGAGAGATAAGGCGAGTTCTAGACATTGGGCCCAGTTCGGGTCTTTGGCCTCACAGAGGGCTAATCAGGGTTTCAGCTGTGTAAGAGTGATATAGTGCTTCTAACCTGATTAGTATGGGCAGACTGCCTGGGAAGGCTGCAGGATCTGTGTGTGAGAGACACGCTTTCTGATGCAAGTAAGCTATACAGTATGTACTGAAGAACTCTGTGTTTTGTTTAGTGACAGTTAGGAACATCTTATGTTTAGTTAGTGCCGGACAGGCAAGGTATTTTTATTTTGGGGTTTGTTTTATTTTCTGTTTCAATAAAACTGGCCGGGGTCAGTTGTACCAGAAACTGGACTTGTGTTGTTCCTCAGCTGCTGCGTGCTGCCATATTCCCCAGGAAAAGGCACCTTGCACCCCTACAGTGTTACAACTTGGTGGAGAATGCGAGCAGGCCGTTCTGCGCATAAGTGAAAGCAGCAGCTTTGTGAGGCCTGCAGAAAACGGTGGTTTATGCAGATACAGCCCAGTGTGAAGTTACTGAGACTCACCCCTGAGGGTTTGATATATGTCCTGGGTGAAAGCAGCTGCAAAGGCGCCTGAAAAATCTGTTGACATGGAGGATCTGCTTAAAGCCTTGCTGCAAGCTACAGCGGCTCAGCAGGAGGCCAACCGACAGCAGCAGGTGGCAATGGAGGAAAATTGGAGACTACAGCAGGAGGCCAACAGACAGCAGCAGGTGGCAATGGAGGAAAATAAGAGACAACAGCAGGCAGTTGTTGATGAACTTTACAGGCAACAGCGTCAGGATAGAGAGGCCTTAGCAGAAGTGGTGCAGAGACTTGCAGCTCGGGTTGGAGATGTGGCCGTCAGTGCTCCAACCAGCTCTAGTTCTATACGAGCCAGTCACTTCCTGCAGAAAATGACAGAGGCTGATGATGTGGAGGCCTATCTGACCACGTTTGAAAGGACTGCCGAGCGTGAGAACTGGCCGAAAGCACAGTGGGCCAGTCTGCTGGCACCTTTCCTGTCAGGTGAGCCCCAAAAAGCTTACTTTGATTTAAGCCCTGCTGAGGCTCGGGACTATGATAAACTAAAGACTGAGATCCTGACCCGCCTGGGAGTCACGCTGTCAGTACGAGCACAACGGGTGCACCGTTGGCTGTACGCCATGGAGAAGCCTCCGCGCTCCCAGATGCACGACCTTATTCAGCTAACAAAAAAATGGCTACAGCCAGAGACATTAACTGGTCCCCAGATGGTGGAAAGAGTCGTCATGGACCGCTACTTGAGATCTTTGCCCATGGTCCTGCGCAAGTGGGTGAGCCATGGAAACCCGGGTACTGCTGACCAATTAGTGGACATGGTAGAGAGGTATTTGGCAGCAGAGGAACTACTGATGACCACCCAGCAACCCATAGATCCTCGACAGCGCCCTTCAGTAAAGACTGGTAAGACTGTTCCGTGGGAAAACGTTGCTGGGCGGTTAAGAGAACGCAAGGCTGGAGAGACTGTAAACACTGGCCCTGGAAACAGGCCAATGGGGCTAGAACGGTCTATGCTGCCCAAATGGGTTGATAATCGTGTGGTTAAATGTTTTAGGTGTGGTATGCCAGGTCATGTTATTGCCAATTGCCCAGTCACGCAAGAACCCATGCAATGTGATGCTGCCTTTGAATGTCGCAGAATATCTTTCTTTGCTAGGTTAGCCTGTACCGTGGTACCTTCACCTGAGCTGGAAAAACAAATGTGTGATGTGTTCTTAGAAGGTAACCGGGTAGAGGCCTTGCTAGATTCAGGAAGTTTAGTTACCCTCGTGAAAGCTGGGTTAGTGAACCCCTTAAAGGTCCAGCAAATACCTATTGGGGTAACTTGCATACATGGGGATACCCAACATTATGCCACTGCTGAGGTGAATATAGAAACTTGTTGTGGGTCAGCAATGGTTAAAGTGGGACTGGTCCCTACCTTGGTGCATGAGGCCATAATAGGGAGGGATTTTCCTCATTTTTGGAAACTGTGGGAATCACGGTTATCAACAGATGTGAGAAGTAAAAAGCCAGTTGATAATACCGGTGATTTTATGGATGTACGTGGGTCTTCTGAACTTTCTGGCCCTTTGCCTTTTGCTAGTTTGGCTGGGGAAGTGACAGATGGGGAGTCCAGTGAGGACCCTCTTGCCGGGAACAGAGACATAGTAGTTAGAACTGAAAGCGTGCCTGACCTGGAGGTAAAGAAGGATCTGTTTGCGTCTGAACAGTTAAAGGATCCTACCTTAATAAAGGCTAGAGAGAATGTTAAGATTGTTAATGGGGAACCTGTGGTACCAGGTGACAGGGTTACGTATCCCCACATGGCCATCTGTAATGAGCTCTTGTACCACATTGTCAAAAGGGGTGAGGATGTGGTGGAACAGCTGGTAGTTCCCCAGCCTTATCGGAGAACGGTACTAGATTTAGCTCACAGTCACGTTACCGCAGGACATTTAGGGGCAGAAAAAACCACTGAAAGAGTTTTACAAAGGTTCTTTTGGCCAGGGGTTTATAAAGAAGTGTCTGAATATTGTTCTTCCTGTCCTGAGTGCCAGTATCATGCCCCTAGACCCCATTTCAGGAGCCCACTAGTTCCCATGCCTATTATAGAGGTCCCGTTTGACAGAATAGCCATGGATCTCGTGGGGCCCTTGTTAAAGTCTGCTCGGGGCCATCAGTATATCCTGGTAATTATGGACTATGCCACTCGATATCCTGAGGCTGTCCCTTTACGCACTATCACAACCAAGGCGATAGCTAGGGAGCTGGTGCAGGTATTTAGTAGAGTGGGAATACCAAAAGAAATTTTGACTGACCAAGGTACTCCATTTATGTCAAGGATCATGAAAGAATTGTGCAAGTTATTTAAGGTCACTCACCTCAGGACGTCCATCTACCATCCCCAAACTGACGGGTTGGTGGAAAGGTTTAATAAAACATTAAAAAGTATGTTAAAAAAGGTTGTTGAGAGAGATGGGAAAAACTGGGATTGTTTGTTGCCCTACTTGTTAATGGCCATCAGAGAAGTTCCTCAGTCCTCTACGGGGTTTTCTCCATTTGATTTGTTGTATGGTAGACACCCCAGAGGGCTGTTGGATGTTGCCAAAGAGACGTGGGAAGGACAGCCCACTCCTTATAGAAGCGTTATTGAGCATGTAACACAAATGCAGGATAGGATTGCAGCCGTGGTACCTGTTGTCAGAGAGCACATGGAACAGGCCCAAAGTGCTCAACAGAGGGTCTATAACCGGAGTGCCAAGATACGGGAATTTGCTCCTGGAGATAGAGTTCTTGTTTTGGTACCCACTGTGGAAAGCAAATTCCTAGCTAAATGGCAGGGTCCATTTGAGATTAGGGAAAAAGTGAATGAGGTTAATTACAAAGTATACCAGCCGGGAAAGAGAAAACCCGAACAGATCTACCATGTTAACTTAATCAAACCCTGGAAAGATAGGTTGTCTCTGTCAGCGGAGCCTTGCCCTTCGGTGTCTTCACCCCGGTTGCTTCCCGCAGTGAAGGTGTCAGAGACATTATCAGCTGATCAGAACAATCAGGTTAAAGAATTTCTCATCCAAAATAGGGAGGTATTTTCAGAGCTGCCTGGCCGAACGACCATAATAAAACATGACATTGTCACAGAACCAGGGGTCAGGGTTCATTTAAAGCCATATAGGATTCCTGAAGCTCAGCGAGAAGCTATTTCTAAGGAAGTTAAAACCATGTTAGAACTTGGAGTCATAGAGGAGTCTAACAGTGAGTGGTCCAGTCCCATAGTGCTCATCCCGAAGCCCGACGGTAGCATACGCTTCTGTAATGACTTTCGTAAGTTAAATGAGGTGTCCAAGTTTGACGCATACCCCATGCCCCGTGTGGATGAGCTTGTAGAAAGGCTGGGAACAGCCAGGTTTCTCACCACATTGGACCTGACCAAAGGTTACTGGCAAATACCTTTATCTGATAGCGCCAAAGAAAAAACAGCCTTTTCGGTTCCGGAGGGGCTGTACCAGTATAAGATGTTACCCTTTGGGTTGCATGGGGCTCCAGCAACCTTTCAACGGGCGATGGATAAAATTTTGAGGCCCCATAGAAAATATGCAGCTGCCTATTTGGATGATGTGGTAATTCACAGTACAGACTGGGGGTCACATTTGGTTAAAGTACAAGCAGTACTGGACTCAATCAGAGAGGCAGGGTTAACTGCTAACCCAAAGAAGTGCTGCCTCGCAATGGAGGAGGTCAAATACTTGGGCTTCACCATAGGCAGAGGTCTGATTAGGCCCCAATTGAATAAAGTTGATGCTATTCAAAACTGGCCTCGTCCAGTGAATAAAAAACAGGTAAGGGCTTTTTTGGGAATTACTGGGTACTATAGACGGTTTATTCCTAATTTTGCGACCACAGCGGTGCCGTTGTCAGACCTTACCAAAGGGAAGCAGTCAAATGTGGTGAAATGGAACCCTGATGCAGAAAAGGCGTTCCAAGCGTTAAAAGTGGCTTTGTGTTCACAACCGGTGTTGATAACACCAGATTTTTCAAAAGAATTTGTGGTACAGACAGATGCCTCAGAGGTAGGGATAGGTGCTGTGCTGTCCCAAACCAGAGATGGGGACGAACACCCTATCATTTATTTGAGTAGGAAACTCAATGAGCATGAAAAAAGGTATGCCATTGTGGAAAAGGAGGCTTTGGCCATTAAGTGGGCACTAGATACCTTGAGATATTACCTCTTGGGTAGACAATTCAGACTAGTGACAGACCATGCCCCTTTAAAATGGATGTATGTAAATAGAGGCAAGAATGCTCGTGTAACTAGATGGTTTCTAGCGTTGCAGGACTTTAAGTTTACTGTCGAACATAGACCGGGAACACAATTGGCCAACGCAGATGCATTGTCTCGCATCTTCTGTTTGGGGGCTACAAGTGTTCCGGCCCCTAGGTCGAAACAGGGGAGGGGGATATGTGACAAGAACACTGGGATAGTGTTTGAGGGCAGGTATATTTGTCCCAGGTTCTTGTCTTACATGTTTTAGAAAATGTTAACTTCTAGGAAAAATGCTTTTTGTTTTGTCTGAACCTTTTCAGTTTGCTGTAAAAGCTGGGTAAAGGCTCTGAGAGAGAGATAAGGCGAGTTCTAGACATTGGGCCCAGTTCGGGTCTTTGGCCTCACAGAGGGCTAATCAGGGTTTCAGCTGTGTAAGAGTGATATAGTGCTTCTAACCTGATTAGTATGGGCAGACTGCCTGGGAAGGCTGCAGGATCTGTGTGTGAGAGACACGCTTTCTGATGCAAGTAAGCTATACAGTATGTACTGAAGAACTCTGTGTTTTGTTTAGTGACAGTTAGGAACATCTTATGTTTAGTTAGTGCCGGACAGGCAAGGTATTTTTATTTTGGGGTTTGTTTTATTTTCTGTTTCAATAAAACTGGCCGGGGTCAGTTGTACCAGAAACTGGACTTGTGTTGTTCCTCAGCTGCTGCGTGCTGCCATATTCCCCAGGAAAAGGCACCTTGCACCCCTACAGTGTTACAATATATATATATATATATATATATATATATATACACACATATATATATATATATATACATACACATGAGAGAGAGAGAGAGAGAGAGAGAGAGAGAGAGATACATACACACTGTACATCTAAAGATATTAGTGCTGGGCAACGATTAAAATTTTGAATCGCAATTAATCGCAGGATTTCCTGCGATTAATAGCGATTAATCGGATTGTTGGCCGACTAAAGTCAATAATGAATTCAAAAGTGGTGTATAGCGCACTTTTAGTACTTCTATATGAACAACGGTGCAATAACATTGAACAACACTGCAAAAACATTTGGTTTGCACTTTGCAGTTTTCCCTTAACACAGTAGCACTTAAAAAACTTTAAAAATTAAAATAAAAAATAAAATATATTTTCTGAGAATCTAAATGTGTTTTCTTTCCCAGATTTTTGTTCCCACCAGATTGGACAGATATATTTTAGGTATGTAACCTATTTACTCCTCTGCACCAAGCCAGTTGCTAAGACACACAAGGTTATTTACATTTTCAGATGATAAAGAAACTCTCTTCTTCTGTACAATATGACCAGCAAGAGAAAAATGGGATTTTAATACCTACCGGTAAATCCTGTTCTCTTCGTCCGTAGAGGATGCTGGGGTCACCATTAGAACCATGGGGTATAGACGGGATCCGCAGGAGACATGGGCACTTTAAGACTTTCAAATGGTGTGAACTGGATCCTCCCTCTATGCCCCTCCTCCAGACTCCAGTTATAGGAACTGTGCCCAGGGAGACGGACATTTCGAGGAAAGGATTTATTGTTAAACGAAGGTGAGATTCATACCAGTTCACACCTCAAGAATGCCGCACAACGTGGCATTCAACAGAACACAAGCCAACGGCATGAACAATTTCAGCAACAGGCTGACTATAAATGTAACACAACATGTGTGTAAGCACAACTAATAACTGCAGATACAGTACGCACTGGGACGGGTGCCCAGCATCCTCTACGGACTAAGAGAAAAGGATTTACCGGTAGGTATTAAAATCACATTTTATCATACGTCCTAGGGGATGCTGGGGTCACCATTAGAACCATGGGGTTATACCAAAGCTCTAGAACGGGCGGGAGAGTGCAGATGACTCTGCCGCACCGATTGACCAAACTTGGTCATCATCGGCCAGGGTATCAAACTTATAAAACCTTGCAAAAGTGTTTGAACCCGACCAAGTAGCTGCTCGGCAAAGTTGCAATGCCGAGACCCCCCCGGGCAGGCGCCCAGGATGAGCCCACCTTTCTAGTAGAATGGGCCTTCACCTTTCGGTAACGGCAATCCAGCCGTGGAATGAGCATGCTGAATCGATCCAGCATGCAATGGTCTGCTTGGAAGCAGGACACCCAATCTTGTTGGGAGCATACAGGACAAACAGAGCCTCCGTTTTCCTAACCTGAGCCGTTCTGGCGACATAAATTTTCAAAGCTCTGACCACATCCAGAGACTTTGACTCAATTAAGGCGTCAGTAGCCACTGGCACCACAATAGGTAGGTTCATGTGGAAAGATGAAATTGTTGACGTGTCCTCAATTCAGCTCTATCTTCATGGAAGATCAAATAAGGGCTCTTGTGAGACAAGGCCGCTAACTGCCAAGACCAACAGAATGACCACTTTCCAAGTGAGGAATTTCAACCCCACCTTCTGTAAAGGTTCAAACCAATGTGATTGAAAGAACTGCAACACCACGTTAAGATCCCATGGTGCCACTGGGGGCACAAATGGAGGTTGGATGTGCAACACACCTTTCACGAAAGTCTGAACTTCTGGAAGGGAGGCCAATTGTTTTTGAAAGAAAACCAATAAGGCTGAAATCTGTACCTTAATTGAGCCCAACTTTAGGCCCGCATCCGCACCTGCTTGTAGAAAATGGAGAAAATGTCCTAGCTGAAATTCTTCCATAGGAGCCTTCTTGGATTCTCACCAAGAAACATATTTTCTCCAAATACGGTGGTAATGTTTAGATGTTACTCCTTTTCTGGCCTGAATCAGTGTGGGAATGACTTCACTGGGAATACCCTTTCGGGCTAGGATTTGGCGTTCAACCGCCATGCCGTCAAACGTAGCCGCGGTAAGTCTTGATACACACACGGCCCCTGCTGTAACAGGTCCTCGCGTAGAGGAAGAGGCCAGGGATCTCCTATGAGTAATTCCTGAAGATCTGGATACCAAGCCCTCCTTGGCCAGTCTGGGACAATGAGGATCGCTTGAATCTTTGTTCTTCTTATGATCTTTAGAACTTTTGGAATGAGAGGAAGTGGAGGGAATACATACACTGACTGAAACACCCGTGGTGTCACCAGTGCATCCACTGCTATTGCTTGAGGGTCCCTCGACCTGGAACAATATCTCTGAAGCTTCTTGTTGAGACGAGATGCCATCATGTCTATTTGAGGAATTCCGCAATGACTTGTCACTTCTGTGACGACCTCTTGATGGAGGCCCCCTTCTCCTGGATGGAGATTGTGTCTGCTGAGGAAGTCTGCTTCCCAGTTGTCCAATCCTGGAACGAAGATCGCTGACAGAACGCTTGTATGCTTTTTCACCCAGCGGAGAATCTTTGTGGCTTCTGCCATTGCCGCTCTGCTTTTTGTTCCGCCCTGGCGGTTTATGTACGCTGCTGTTACATTGTCCGACTGGATCAGTGCAGGCAGATTGCGAAGAAGATGTTCCGCTTGTAGTAGGCCGTTGTAAATGGCCCTTAACTCCAGAACGTTTATGTGGAGACAAGTTTCCTGGCTTGACCATCTTACTTGGAAGTTTTCCCCCTGTGTGACTGCTCCCCAGCCTTGGAGACTTGCATCCGTGGTTACTAGGATCCAGTCCTGGATCCCGAACCTGCGCCCCTCTAGGAGGTGAGAGCTGTGCAGCCACCACAGGAGTGAGATTCTGGTCTTGGAAGACAGGATTATCCTTCGGTGCATGTGCAGGTGGGATCCGGACCACTTGTCCAACAGGTCCCACTAAAACACTCTGGCATGGAATCTGCCAAACTGAATGGCCTCGTAGGCCGCAACCATCTTCCCCAGCAACCGAGTGCATTGATGGATTGACACTCTTGCTGGTTTCAGAATTTGCTTGACCAGACTCTGAATTTCCAGTGGAACAAAAACTCTGTAGTTCTGTGTCCAGTATCATTCCCAAAAACGACAACCGCGTCATCGGAATCAACTGTGATCTTGGCAAGTTTAGGAGCCAACCATGTTGTTGAAGAAATGTCAGGGAGAGTGCAATGTTTTGCACCAACTGGTCCCTGGATCTCGCCTTTATCAGGAGATCGTCCAAGTACGGGATAATCCTTGCTTGCGAAGGAGAACCATCATTTCCGCCATCACTCCTCGGAGCCGTGGACAGACCAAACGGCAACGTCTGAAATTGGTAATGACAATCCTGAATTGCAAACCTCAGGTAAGCCTGAAGCGGAGGATAAATGGGAACATGCAAGTAGGCATCCTTTATGTCCACTGACACCATAAAATCCCCTTCCTCCAGACTGGAGATCACTGCTCGGAGAGACTCCATCTTAAATTTGAATTTTTTTAGGTAGAAATTGAGGGATTTCAGGTTTAGGATCGGTCTAACCGAGCCGTCCGACTTCGGGACCACGAACAGGCTTGAATAAAAGCCTTCTCCCTGTTGTGACGGGGGAACCATGACAATGACCTGATTTTGACACAACTTTTGTATTGCGTCGCATACTACCTCCCTGTCCGGAAGAGAAGCTGGTAAGGCCGATTTGAAAAATCGGCGAGGGGGAACGTCTTGAAACTCCAGTTTGTACCCTTGGGATACTATTTGTAAAACCCATAGGTCCAGGTCCGAACGAAACCAGAACTGACTGAAGAGTTTGAGACGTGCCCCCACCGGTGCGGACTCCCGCAGAAGAGCCCCAGCGGGATGCGGTGGAGTTGGCAGAATCCGGGGAGGACTTCTGCTCCTGGGAACCCGACAAGGCTGGTGATCTTTTACCTCTTCCCCTTCCTCTAGTAACAAGGAAGGAAGAACCTCGCCCTTTTCTGTATTTATTGGGCCAAAAGGACTGTATTTGATAGTGGTGTGTTTTCTTTTGTTGCGGAGGAACATTAGTGATGTGCACCGGACATTTTTCGGGTTTTGTGTTTTGGTTTTGGATTCGGTTCCGCGGCAGTGTTTTGGATTCGGACGCGTTTTGGCAAAACCTCCCTGAAATTTTTTTGTCGGATTCGGGTGTGTTTTGGATTCGGGTGTTTTTTTACAAAAAACCCTCAAAAACAGCTTAAATCATAGAATTTGGGGGTCATTTTGATCCCATAGTATTATTAACCTCAATAACCATAATTTCCACTCATTTTCAGTCTATTCTGAACACCTCACACCTCACAATATTATTTTTAGTCCTAAAATTTGCACCGAGGTCGCTGGATGACTAAGCTAAGCGACCCAAGTGGCCGACACAAACACCTGGCCCATCTAGGAGTGGCACTGCAGTGTCAGACAGGATGGCACTTCAAAAAAATAGGCCCAAAACAGCACATGATGCAAAGAAAAAAAATAGGCGCAATGAGGTAGCTGTGTGACTAAGCTAAGCTACCCAAGTGGCCGACACAAACACCTGGCCCATCTAGGAGTGGCACTGCAGTGTCAGGCAGGATGGCACTTCAAAAAAATAGTCCCCAAACAGCACATGATGCAAACAAAAATGAAAGAAAAAAAGAGGTGCAAGATGGAATTGCCTTGGGCCCTCCCACCCACCCTTATGTTGTATAAAAAGGACATGCACACTTTAACAAACCCATCATTTCAGCGACAGGGTCTGCCACACAACTGTGACTGAAATGACTGGTTGGTTTGGGCCCCCACCAAAAAAGAAGCAATCAATCTCTCCTTGCACAAACTGGCTCTACAGAGGCAAGATGTCCACCTCCTCCTCATCGTCCGATTCCTCACCCCTTTCACTGTGTACATCCCTCTCCTCACAGATTATTAATTCGTCTCCACTGGAATCCACCATCTCAGGTCCCTGTGTACTTTCTGGAGGCAATTGCTGGTGAATGTCTCCACGGAGGAATTGATTATAATTCATTTTGATGAACATCATCTTCTCCACATTTTCTGGAAGTAACCTCGTACGCCGATTGCTGACAAAGTGAGCGGCTGCACTAAACACTCTTTCGGAGTACACACTGGAGGGTGGGCAACTTAGGTAAAATAAAGCCAGTTTCTGCAAGGGCCTCCAAATTGCCTCTTTTTCCTGCCAGTATACGTACGGACTGTCTGACGTGCCTACTTGGATGCGGTCACTCATATAATCCTCCACCATTCTTTCAATGGTGAGAGAATCATATGCAGTGACAGTAGACGACATGTCAGTAATCGTTGGCAGGTCCTTCAGTCCGGACCAGATGTCAGCACTCACTCCAGACTGCCCTGCATCACCGCCAGCGGGTGGGCTCGGAATTCTTAGCCTTTTCCTCGCACCCCCAGTTGCGGGAGAATGTGAAGGAGGAGATGTTGACGGGTCACGTTCCGCTTGACTTGACAATTTTCTCACCAGCAGGTCTTTGAACCTCTGCAGACTTGTGTCTGCCGGAAAGAGAGATCCAACGTAGGTTTTAAATCTAGGATCGAGCACGGCGGCCAAAATGTAGTGCTCTGATTTCAACAGATTGACCACCCGTGAATCCTGGTTAAGCGAATTAAGGGCTCCATCCACAAGTCCCAAATGCCTAGCGGAATCGCTCTGTTTAGCTCCTCCTTCAATGTTTCCAGCTTCTTCTGCAAAAGCCTGATGAGGGGGTGGCTTCGGCGGACATGGAGTAGCACACAGGTTGTGTGTCTCTCCAGCTATAATATCCTGTACTACCATCCTGTCTCCCCCCCTGGGCCTGCAATCCACCCCAATACCTGCAGTAAGGTGTGGGGATACCCCTGTGCCGCTCTGGGACCCGTCAGCCCGATATCTGCTGCAACACGGAGTTTCTGGTGACCAGGGGCCCGTGCCTGCTGGAGCACACGGGACGCCGCCATCCTGCTGACCGCGCTGAGATCTGCACGTGGCTCCCGTCTTGAGCGCGACTCATATCGAGTCCGCGGCTTCCCCTCTGCCGTCGCTAAGGACGCTGTGGCGGGCGTCTCTCTCTCCTACAGTACCTCGCTCCTGTTTCTGCTCTGGAGGTCTGCGGGGGATCCCCGGCCGCAGCGCCATCACGTGACCCGCTGCCGCTCTCCCTGCTCGCTCCGGCGGCCCCAGCTCCTGCACGATCGCTCTGTGCTCTGCTGAGGAGGAAGTGTGTGGTGGGGCTGGAGTCTGCGAGTGCCTGTGCTCTCCCCACGCTGCTGCTACCCTGCTGAGCTCTTTGACTGTGCTATTAACCCTTGGAGGGCTCTGATGATGATGTTGCCCAATCTCAGCAGCACTGCGCACATTTAATTTTCATTTGATTGGACCCAGCTTTATGCTGCATGTGCCCCATATGCTGAGGGGGAGGGGAACCACACCTTTACATCCTGTTGCATTCATTAATTCTGTGCTGACCGAGGCTGACTCTTTTAATATTATACACGGTCACTGGACAGTTTTGATATACTATACTTACCCGCAGGCAGCGACTGGACAATTCTGATATACTACATCAAGTTACTCATTGGCCGTCCCTGGACAGTTCCTGATATACTATTTAATATACTTCTTGCTCCCTGCCGTCCGCTCGGCTAGAATGGTCAAACCGCAGCAGTCTGCTGCGGCTGCGGCGAAGCTAGAGAAGTATGCCAGAAATCCGCCGACAAGGTCCCAACAGGGGGGGGGAGGTGCGGTCGACCTCGGCACCGCCTTCTCCGTCGGCTAGCTCCTCATCTGTGGAGGCCACCGATGCTGCTTTGCAAAAGGTGCTGGATGCGGTCACGGCCAGTGAAGCCCGCTTGGCCGACAGGATTGGTCAGGTCCAGGCGGACTTATCCATTATACACCAAGACCTTCAGCGGGTGCGAGAGAGGGTCGGTGAGGTTGAGACGCGCACCTCCACACTGGAAGACACTGTTACGCCTCTCGGTAGATGCACTTCTGCTTTGGAGTCTCAGATGACGCAGGTGCATAAAAAGATGACTGATATGGAGGGGAGACTGCGGCGAAATAATGTCCGTTTCGTCGGGCTCCCGGAGAAAGAAGAGGGTGCCTCCCCTGAAAAATTTCTTGAACGTTGGCTGTTGGATACGTTTGGAGCGGAGGAGTTCACCTCACACTTCGCGGTGGAACACGCCCATAGGGTCCCGATGCGCCCGTTACCTCCAGGGGCTCCTCTCCGTACGTTTATCGCCAAACTCCTTCATTATCGGGATAGAGATGTGATTCTGAGACTGGCCCGCATCAAGGGTCCCCTTAAGTGGAATGGTTCCCCAGTATCAGTTTTTCCGGATTTTGCTGTCGACGTCCAGAAGGATAGAGCTCAGTTTGTCCCTGTGAAACGCAGGCTGCGGGAACTGAATATCCCCTATGCCATGCTCTTTCCGTCTAAACTGCGAGTGGTCTCAGATGGAGAAACAAAATCCTTCATGACCCCTCGTGAAGCATCAGTGTGGCTGGACGGACGCTTTCCGGCACGGCGGGCGTTATCCGCTGATTGAACTTATGCATTTGATTTCTCTACTTGCAAATATACTGTTTTTCATGTCTGCTATGTTATTGTTATATTGTCTCGGGAGGGATGTATAGTTGTTAGTGGTTATGGTTTTTTTTTATGATTCCCTGCGAGTTGCTATTCTGGTTGGATAGACTCATTCCGACTCAGGGTGCGGTAGCCGCCGATTGCACTTATATATGTGATTTCCCAGCTAGTCAATACGCTACTGTTGCGATGTGCTGCTATGTTGTTCACGTAGGGGCTTTCTGTGGCCCTTATGGGCCTTCACTGGGAGGGGGTGGCTCTGTGGAGATGGGCGTTGTTTGATGTTGCCTCTATGTTGCTCTTGGGCCTTATGCTCTCGGTGTTCTCTCTGCCATACAGTTTTTACGGGGTAAGCGATTATTTTGTTGGGGTGGGGGTGCTGGTCTGGGGGGGGGGGGGGGATCGGTTTTGTTTTAAGTTTGGCTGGAGGATTCTCCTGTCTCGAGGTCATTATATTATTCTTGGTCCCCTTAGTGAATATAGGAATTTAACCCTAGTTGGTATTGGCGGAGTATGTTACGGTGCTCTCTGCCTTAGTTGGGATTGTTAGTAATTAGGGTGTTTTGTTGTTAGGGAACCAGGTATGCTGCTAGTTTTAGGTGGTATACGGGGTGGGGGTGGGGGTTACTTTGGACTGTTAGTATTGATAAGTTTAAATTTTTTGCTGTGCGATGTGTTTTTTCCCGCTGTGTCAATGTTGCAACTAACTGCAGGCTTATTTTCTTTGATGTTCACTGGCGGTGGCTGGCCGCGGGCGCTTTGCAATATTACAACGATGCCCTACTATGGCGTTGGTTAAGTTTCTGTCGTGGAACGTGCGGGGGATCAATGACGAGATTAAGCGCGCCTTGATCCTTCGACAGATTAAGCATTATGCTTCGGATATAATCTGCCTGATGGAAACCCACTTACTGGGTACTAAGATTAGGTCCCTTAAAAAACCATGGGTGGGCTGGGCTTACCATTCTATGCATACTGCAGCGTCCCGGGGAGTGTCGGTCCTAATTAGGAAATCTGTTCCCTTTGCGCTTGATTCTGTGCAAACAGATCAATGGGGTAGATATGTATTTCTCAAGTGCAGAATTAACTCCGTCCCCCTGTTATTGCTGGCTGTGTATGTACCCCCTCCATACTCGCATGACGTCCTTAAAAAGGCATCTGCCTTTATGGCTGCCTCTCCTGACGTAGCTGTAATCTGTATGGGGGACTTCAACAACGTTTTAAATCGCGACTTGGATAGGTTGTCCGGGGCGTCCTCCAACCCACGGGCATTCCCCATTTGCAGACACTGTGTCGGAGTTGGGTCTGATCGACCCCTGGAGATTGAAGAATCCTGATTTGAGGCAATACTCATGTTTTTCACGCTCTCACTCTTCTTTCTCTAGGATAGATTTGGCTCTTCTGTCCCGGGAGCTTTTGCCCAAAGTTCAAAATGTTAAATATGAGACTAGGGGTATCTCTGATCACTCCCCAATATCGTTACATATTGACTTAAACTGTCAGCGAGGCCAAGCAGTGTGGAAATGTAATCCCTTCTGGCTGACGCATATGGGCGAGGGATCTGATTTGGAGGCTAGCTGGTTAGAATTCTTTGTTATGCATGATGACACCTTGGATGTGTCTCTGTTATGGGACACTTTCAAGGCTTTCTTGAGAGGAACATTGATTAAGCTGGTGGGGAGTCTTAAATCCTCCTTTAAGAAACACGAGTCTGAATTGGAGGCCCGGGTGGTTGCTTCAGAGTTGACGTATGTGCGGGATGGCTTGGATGCCTCTAAGTTGATGTGGCTTCATGCGCAGGGTGAATGGAATGATTACCTGTGGGGGAAAACCCAGCACAGACTTCTCTTCTCCTCGCATGTCCAGTATGCTACTGGGGATAGACCAGGTTCTTATTTGGCCAATCTTGCAAGGGGTGATCGTTCCTCTCATACTGTAGTGGAGATTTTAGATTCAGCTGGGTCTATGCTGGACCGCACCCCCCAGATCGTGGCGGAATTTGTCTCATACTACCAGGCACTATATAGTTCTGGGTTGACCTGTTCCCCGCTGGAGCTATGTGACTACTTGGATGGAGTCCACTTGCCCCGTATCTCCAGTGAGGCCAGGGCCCTTCTAGACGCTCCTTTGTCGATGGAGGAGATTGAGACTGTGATCTCTGCCTCCCCCGATGGTAAGGCCCCTGGCCTTGATGGCATCCCGTCAGAACTGTATAAGAAATATACAAAATTCTTTGCCCCTCAGTTGCTTGAGTTGTTCAATGCAATTTTTGCCCAAAATGCGCTTCCCCCGTCTATGGCGGAGGCTTTGATTATAGTAATTCCCAAGCCAGATAAGGACCCCAGGAAGGTTGAATCCTACCGTCCTATTTCCCTGTTGCCCAAGGATATTAAAATCCTGGCTAAGGTTTTAGCTTCCAGACTCGGCCAGGTTATCTCCCAAATTATTCACCCTGACCAAACGGGCTTCATGCCTGGCAAGTCCACTGCTGTGAATTTGAGGCGCCTGTTTGCTCATTTTCAGGTTTCTCAGGAGGAGGACTGCTCTGCCGTTATAGCCTCCTTAGATGCCGCAAAGGCCTTTGATTCAGTGGAGTGGGCCTTCCTCTGGGAGGCTATGAGTAGGTTTGGTGTGGGCCCCAACTTTATCAATTATGTTAAATTGTTATACTTTCAGCCCATGGCCAGAGTCTCGGTGAACGGGTTTGTTTCGGACTCCTTCCCCCTAACCAGGGGAACGAGGCAGGGCTGCCCTTTGTCTCCGACTCTGTTTGCCATTGCTATTGAGCCACTGGCATGTTTGATTAGGGCTTCTCAGGATTTTGTGGGTATTAGGGTCGGCGCAAAAGAAGACAGGATAGCGTTATACGCTGATGACCTGTTGCTCTTTGTGGACGACTCAGTTTCCTCCTTACCTAAACTCCTTGACTTAATAACTGACTATGGACGTTTCTCCGGGCTCAAAATTAACTGGGATAAATCCACCATTACTCCACTTTGCGGCCCAGTCTCGGAAGCCCCCGTGATTCAAACCCCCCTTAAATGGGTAGATTCTTTCAAATACCTGGGTATATGGGTATCGAATGACCCTTGTACCTATGTTTCCCTTAATATCATGCCGCTGATGGGTTATCTACGCTCGAGGGTCAGGGTTTGGGGGTCTCTGCCCCTGACTGTTACCGGCAGGGTCAACTTGGTAAAAATGGTATACTCGCCTAAACTCCTTTATGTCC
Source organism: Pseudophryne corroboree (assembly GCF_028390025.1). NCBI lineage: Eukaryota > Metazoa > Chordata > Amphibia > Anura > Myobatrachidae > Pseudophryne > Pseudophryne corroboree. The sequence continues at coordinate 546,495,026 of NC_086448.1, read as the reverse complement.
TCCAGCAGTCCCCTATATATATGAACTTGAAGATATTTCGACAGATTGACAGTTTGCTCTCTTCTTTGATATGGGCCAGCAGGAGAGCGCGGTTGAGACTTGACGTTCTGTCCAGGCCGAAGGTGCTGGGAGGCTTAGCTCTCCCTATCTTTCGATTTTACTATTATGCCGCACAGTTGGCACATATATGGGAGTGGGTGAATGCCCCGGATGCTCTCACTATACACTCCCAAATGCTTTTCCGGGTCTACCCTGACGGCTCTCCATTAGAGATGCTTCTTTGTGGGAACCCTAACTTGTCCAAGATCCCTATAATTAGACAGGCCGTCCTCATATGGAAACAGGTACATGCTATCCTATTGGGCCAGGGTATTGACCCGGATACTCCTCTGGACAATGCCCTCGGCTTCCCAGAACTGGCTTCGCTGCGGACTGGGACGGTGTGGGGGAGGTGGGGAGTGACGTCCCTGGGACACTTATATAGCGATGGTATACTGAGGTCCTTCCTGCAGCTTCAGCGGGATTACAGTGTACCCTTTTCACATTTCTACCGATACCTGCAGTTGAGACATGCACTTTACGCACAATTTCCCGAAGCTCCTCCGACGATTGCAGACTCCCCGGTCAAGTCTCTCCTGCAGTCCCTGGGAAGCGGACATCTGGTGTCCAACATTTATGCAAGTATGCTTCGATCTCACTATTCTGACCCGTTGTCCCTTCTCAGGAGCAGGTGGGAATCTGACTTGGGCGCCATCTCTGATGAGATTTGGGAGGGTGCTTTATGCTCTCCACGATTATCCACTACCACCACTAGATATCAACAAATTCAACTGTTTATAATACACAGAGTATATATGACACCAGTGCGGTTGCGACATATAGGGGGTACCCACTCCTTCAGGTGTCCTAAGTGCGATACTCTGGATGCGGACTTTTGGCACATTATCTGGCTGTGTCCCAAGGTAGCCGTATTCTGGTTGGGTGTTACTGACGCCCTGGTGTCAACAGGTATTCCCTCGTCTATATGCTCCCCGATGACATGTGTGCTATCTGCTGTGGAGGAGGATGCCTGGACCCCCCTGCCAGACGTTATGTAATTAATCTGTGTGGCCTGGCCAAGGTGTGTATCGCTAGGCTTTGGCTAGCCAGGGATGCGCCCACACTACGATCCTGGGTCTCACTTGTAAATGATACAGTCTCTCATGAGAAATATGTATACTTAGCTAGAAAAGCGGAGAATAAATATCAGGACCTGTGGGGTCGCTGGCTTGAGTCCCCGCTCTCTAGGACCCGGAACATCTAGACATACAACGGGGGTTAGAGTGGGTGGGTACCTTAGTTCTACATCGGGTGAACTGCCTCTTGTTGTTTGCGTTGTCCCCTGGCGCCCGCGGAGAGCCACTCCCGTTCCCGTGTCAGTGCTGTAGCTCTGCGTTCAGCTCAATATTTAGGAAGTGTTGCCGTAGATGACTATGTACAGCACATTGTTATACTAGTTCTATGTTACCATGTGATATTGATTCTAACTTATAATTTACAATTCGGAGGTTAGGCCTGCACCGGTTTACCATGATAATTGTGATAATTGGTCCCTACTGGACATGGGAATCTGCGTATTCCCTGGGTGGGGTTCTGATGTGAGTTGCGCTGTTTTTTCTTTGTGTTTTTGTTTAAGTAAAAACTGAAAATCAATAAAAAAGAATTGAATTAAAAAAAAAGCCTGATGAGGGGAATGACCTGACTCAGGCTGGCAGTGTCTGAACTGACTTCACGTGTGGCAAGTTCAAAGGGTTGCAGAACCTTGCACAACGTTGAAATCATTCTCCACTGCACTTGAGTCAGGTGCATTCCCCCTCCTTTGCCTATATCGTAGGCAGATGTATAGGCTTGAATGGCCTTTTGCTGCTCCTCCATCCTCTGAAGCATACAGAGGGTTGAATTCCACCTCGTTACCACCTCTTGCTTCAGATGATGGCAGGGCAGGTTCAGGACTGTTTGCTGGTGCTCCAGTCTTCGGCACGCATTGACTGAATGCCGAAAGTGGCCCGCAATTCTTCGGGCCACCGACAGCATCTCTTGCACGCCCCTGTCGTTTTTTAAATAATTCTGCACCACCAAATTCAATGTATGTGCAAAACATGGGACGTGCTGGAATTTGCCCAGATGTAATGCACGCACAATATTGCTGGCGTTGTCCGATGTCACAAATCCCCAGGAGAGTCCATTTGGGGTAAGCCATTCTGCGATGATGTTCCTCAGTTTCCGTAAGAGGTTGTCAGCTGTGTGCCTCTTCTGGAAAGCGGTGATACAAAGCGGAGCCTGCCTAGGAACGAGTTGGCGTTTGCGAGATGCTGCTACTGGTGTCGCCGCTGCTGTTCTTGCTGCGGGAGGCAATACATCTACCCAGTGGGCTGTCACAGTCATGTAGTCCTGAGTCTGCCCTGCTCCACTTGTCCACATGTCCGTGGTTAAGTGGACATTGGGTACAATTGCATTTTTTAGGACACTGGTGACTCTTTTTCTGAGGTCTGTGTACATTTTCGGTATCGCCTGACTAGAGAAATGGAACCTAGATGGTATTTGGTACCGGGGACACAGTACCTCAATCAAGTCTGTAGTTGCCTGTGAATTAACGGTGGATAACGGAAACACGTTTCTCACCGCCCAGGCTGCCAAGGCCTGAGTTATCCGCTTTGCAGCAGGATGACTGCTGTGATATTTCATCTTCCTCGCAAAGGACTGTTGGACAGTCAATTGCTTACTGGAAGTAGTACAAGTGGTCTTCCGACTTCCCCTCTGGGGTGACGATCGACTCCCAGCAGCAACAACAGCAGCGCCAGCAGCAGGAGGTGTTACACTCAAGGATGCATCAGAGGAATCCCAGGCAGGAGAGGACTCGTCAGACTTGACAGTGACATGGCCTGCAGGACTATTGGCTTTCCTGTGTAAGGAGGAAATTGACACTGAGGGAGTTGGTGGTGTGGTTTGCAGGAGCTTGGTTACAAGAGGAAGGGATTTAGTGGTCAGTGGACTGCTTCCGCTGTCATCCAAAGTTTTTGAACTTGTTACTGACTTATGATGAATGCGTTGCAGGTGACGTATAAGGGAGGATGTTCCGAGGTGGTTAACGTCCTTACCCCTACTTATTAAAGCTTGACAAAGGCAACACACGGCTTGACACCTGTTGTCCGCATTTGTGTTAAAATAATTCCACACCGAAGAGGTGATTTTTTTTGTAATTTGACCAGGCATGTCAATGTCCATATTCGTCCCACGGACAACAGGTGTCTCCCCGGGTGCCTGACTTAAACAAACCACCACACCATCAGAATCCTCCTTGTCAATTTCCTCCTCAGCGCCAGCAACACCCATATCCTCATCCTGGTGTACTTCAACAGTGACATCTTCAATTTGACTATCAGGAACTGGACTGCGGGTGCTCCTTCCAGCACTTGCAGGGGGCGTGCAAATGGTGGAAGGCGCCACCTCTTCCCGTCCAGTGTTGGGAAGGTCAGGCATCGCAGCCGACACAATTGGACTCTCCTTGGGGATTTGTGATTTAAAAGAACGCACAGTTCTTTGCTGTGCTTTTGCCAGCTTAAGTCTTTTCATTTTTCTAGTGAGAGGATGAGTGCTTCCATCCTCATGTGAAGCTGAACCACTAGCCATGAACATAGGCCAGGGCCTCAGCCGTTCCTTGCCACTCCGTGTCGTAAATGGCATATTGGCAAGTTTACGCTTCTCCTCAGACGCTTTTAATTTTGATTTTTGGGTCATTTTACTGAACTTTTGTGTTTTGGATTTTACATGCTCTCTACTATGACATTGGGCATTGGCCTTGGCAGACGACGTTGATGGCATTTCATCGTCTCGGTCATGACTAGTGGCAGCAGCTTCAGCACGAGGTGGAAGTGGATCTTGATCTTTCCATATTTTACCCTCCACATTTTTGTTCTCCATTTTTTAATGTGTGGAATTATATGCCAGTATCAATAGCAATGGCCTACTACTATATATACTGTGCACAACTGAAATGCACCACAGGTATGGATGGATAGTATACTTGACGACACAGAGGTAGGTAGAGCAGTGGCCTACTGTACCGTACTGCTATATATTATATACTGGTGGTCAGCAAACTGTGCAAAACTGAAATGCACCACAGGTATGGATGAATAGTATACTTGACGACACAGAGGTAGGTAGAGCAGTGGCCTACTGTACCGTACTGCTATATATTATATACTGGTGGTCAGCAAACTGTGCAAAACTGAAATGCACCACAGGTATGGATGGATAGTATACTTGACGACACAGAGGTAGGTAGAGCAGTGGCCTACTGTACCGTACTGCTATATATTATATACTGGTGGTCAGCAAACTGTGCAAAACTGAAATGCACAACAGGTATGGATGGATAGTATACTTGACGACACAGAGGTAGGTAGAGCAGTGGCCCACTGTACCGTACTGCTATATATTATATACTGGTGGTCAGCAAACTGTGCAAAACTGAAATGCACTACAGGTATGGATGGATAGTATACTTGACGACACAGAGGTAGGTAGAGCAGTGGCCTTCTGTACCGTACTCCTATATATTGTGTACTGGTGGTCAGCAAAATTATGCACTGTACTCCTACTATATACTACAATGCAGCACAGATATAGAGCGTTTTTCAGGCAGAGAACGTATAATACTGGTGGTCACTGGTCAGCAAAACTCTGCACTGTACTCCTCCTATATAATACTGCTGGTACCCAGTCCCCACAATAAAGCAGTGTGAGCACAGATATATGCAGCACACTGAGCACAGATATGGAGCGTTTTTCAGGCAGAGAACGTATAATACTGGTGGTCACTGGTCAGCAAAACTCTGCACTGTACTCCTCCTATAATACTGCTGGTCCCCAGAATAAAGATATTTGCAGCCCCCTGAAAGTTCTGAAACAAAGTGAGAGGACACCAGCCACGTCCTCTCACTATCATTTCCAATGCACGAGTGAAAAATGGCGGCGACGCGCGGCTCCTTATATAGAATCCGAATCTCGCGAGAATCCGACAGCGGGATGATGACGTTCGGGCGCGCTCGGGTTAACCGAGCAATACTGGAGTATCCGAGTATGCCTCGGACCCGTGTAAAATGGGTGAAGTTCGGGGGGGTTCGGATTGCGAGGAACCGAACCCGCTCATCACTAAGGAACATAAGGCAAAAAGGATGACTTACCCGCGGTAGCCGTAGATACCAAATCAGCGAGGCTGTCACCAAACAAGGAACCACCTTTATATGGTAGAGATTCCATATTTTTCTTGGAGTCCGCATCAGAATTCCATTGGTGAATCCACAATGCTCGCATAGCTGAGACTGCCATGGCATTGGCTTTTGATCCCAAAAGGCCAATATCTCTCACAGTTTCCTTTAGGTACGCTGCAGCGTCCTTGATATAACGCAGCGTCAAGAGGATGCTATCCCTATCTAGGGTATCTATATCAGATGACAAGTTATCTGCCCACTTTTCGATAGCACTACTCACCCACGCAGATGCAATGACAGGTCTGAGTAGCGTACCTGTGGTCGCATAAATGGATTTTAACGTAGTTTCTTGCTTACGATCCGCAGGTTCCTTAAGGGCTGCCGTGCCAGGTGACGGGAGAGCCACCTTTTTAAACAAACGTGATAGGGCCTTGTCTGCAATGGGGGGTGACTCCCACTTTTCCCTATCCTCAGAGGGAAACGGATAAGCCACAGGAATCCTTTTGGGAATCTGAAACTTTCTATCAGGGCTTTCCCAGACTTTTTCAAATAGAGTGTTCAGTTCATGAGAGGGAGGAAACGTTATCTCAGGTTTCTTTTCCTTATACATACAGACCCTTTTATCAGGAACAGCAGGGTCCTCAGTCATATGTAATACATCTTTAACTGCCACAATCATGTACTGAATGCTATTTGCCAATTTTGGTTCTAATCTGGAATCACTATAGTCGACACTGGAATCAGTGTCCGTGTCGGTATCAGTGTGCATCAACTGGGCAAAAGAACGTTTTTGCGACCCCGAGGGGTCCTGGACTTGCAATAACACATCCTCCACAGATTTCTTCCATGCCTGGGTCTGAGACTCAGACTTATCTAATCTCTTACTAATAAGAGCCACATTAGCATTCAAAGCATTCAAAACATTTACCCAATCAGGAGTCGGCGGTGCTGACAGGGTCACCCCCACAGCCGTTTGTGTCCCTAATACAGCCTCCTCCTGGGAAGAGCACTCAGCCTGAGACATGTCAACACACGTGTACCAAACACCCACAGACACACCGGGCATATAGGGGACAGACCCACAGTAAAGTCTGTCAGAGACACAGAGGGGATTTGCCAGCTCACAACCCAGCGCCAAATTAATGGGTCTGAAAACACAAAAAAATGCCCCAGACCTGTAGCGCTTTAAATATCAAATATATTGCACCAAATTATACTGTTCCTCCACCCCCCCACCCCCATTTTGCTCCCTGATACTTGTCAGCAGTGTGAGGAAGGACCAGAGTCTCTGCAGCCCTGTGGAGAGGAAATGGCGCAGAGCTGAGAGCGAGCTGTGAGGAAGAAGCTCCGCCCCCTTAATGGCGCGCTTCTGTCCCGCTTATTTTAATAAATTATACTGGCGGGGGTTAGGACAGTGCCTTGGCACTAATGTCCCCTCTTGCCAGTGGAAATTGAGGATTTTTGCGGCCCAGCCCCCCTGCAGTGCTGTGTGGGAGCATGGCGCGCAGCGTTCCGTTCGCTGCGCGGTACCTCAGAATGCCGTCACTGAAGAAGTCTTCTGACTTCTGGCTCTGTAAGTAGGGTGACAGCAGGCTGTGGGAGTGAGCATCTAGGCGTACCCAGCGATCAGCACCCTCAGGAGCTAATGGTGTCCTGTCAGCCAGAAGCAGAGCAATTGAACTCACTAGAAGTTGGTCATACTTCTCTCCCCTAAGTCCCACGAAGCAGGGAAACTGTTGCCAGCAGCCTCCCTGAAAATAAAAAACCTAACATAAGTCTTTTTCAGAGAAACTCAGTAGAGCTCCACTGTAGTGCGTCCAGTCTCACTGGGCACAATTCCAAAACTGGAGTCTGGAGGAGGGGCATAGAGGGAGGTGCCAGTTCACACCCTTTAAAAGTCTTAAAGTGCCCATGTCTCCTGCGGATCCCGTCTATACCCCATGGTTCTAATGGTGACCCCAGCATCCTCTAGGACGTATGAGAAACAACCTTCACAGGGTACTGATGTTGCAGGTGTGACCAAGTACTTCTGTGCAATGGAGGCCAGCCTGCTGTGTGAGCCTGCATGTTTGGACCACCACTCTAATGGACAGGACTCTGTACTGATGGTAGGCTCCGCTCTGAATCGACGCACACTGTTCTCAACTGAATCTTCCTCCTGTTCAGAATCAGACTCTGATGAAGCAGCCAATAGGGCTAACTTTTTATTTGGTGGCTCTGATGTTGTTGCTTCCACAGGTTTCTCTACAACAAACCTCTGTTCCTTTAGTAAGTTGGTGACTAAGGCCCACACCTCACCCCTCTCAGCTCTGGGTATACACTTGAGGTCCTTGAATCTAGGGTATATATGCAATGTTGGCATTTTCTTTGCGTGTCTCCAGGTCTGTTCTGAATGTAGACTTAAATTTGACCACGTAGGCAGGGTCATCATCTGAACTCTCCATGACCCGAGAGAGATGGCAAAAAGCAGGCAGAACCACAGAGCATGAAACATACTTTTCTCCTCCCAGAAGTTCAGTCACATACCTGCAACAGCAAAAAAAAACCAAAAAAAAACAAACCATTTCTTTGGGTACGGGAGAATGCTGGTGGTCAGAAGACCGACAGCGGCATCCTGGAATCCAGATACCCAAAAGTCCCCGGTAAGTATACTAACCCTCCCTACCCTTAACCCTCCCTGCATAGTGCCTAACCCTAAAAGTCCGCTGGTGGTGCCTAACCCTAGCCCTCCCTCCATGTAGCCCAACCCTAACCCTCCATGCTCCCTACTAACCCTAACCCTCCCTGCTCCCTACTAACCATAACCCTCCCTGCTCCCTACTAACCCTAACCCTCCCTGCTCCCTACTAACCCTAACCCTCCCTGCTCCCTATCCACCACCAGTAAGTGCCTAAACCTACCTAACTACATCCCATTCATGCTATATTTTTTACAGACAGGACAGTGGAAAAATTAAATATATTACGTATGTAAAACATACCTGCAGGGCTCCAGTAGCGTTTCCAACCTCTGCAGTTTGTTCATTTCAGCTGTAGTTGGCATGGCAATCTTGGTGTTGCGTGTGGTGAGGACATCCCTCAGTGGCTGTTCATTTCTACAGACACTTTTTATCATGTCCAGAGTCTAATTCCATCTGGTTGGAATATCTTGTATAAGCGACTCCTTCTTTTGTCTATGTTGAATTTGTTGTTGTTCTGATTCTGCAGCACTTGCTGGACTGTGGTTAAAGTGGCCTACAACTTTTCTGCATTTGGCCAGGACATTGTCAAACGCACTGTTCTGCAGAGATACTGTGACAGAACGCTGGAGATTGTGCGCAGTACAGGGGACATTTTCAAAAGGCAGGTGTCTTGCAGCAGCTACCTTGGGGGTCATTCCGAGTTGTTCGCTCGTTGCCGATTTTCGCTATATTGCGATTAGTCGCTTACTGCGCATGCGCAAGGTTCGCAGAGCGCATGCGCTTTGTTATTTTACACAAAAGTTAGGCATTTTACTCACGGCATAACAAGGTTTTTTCATTGTTCTGGTGATCGTACTGTGATTGACAGGAAGTGGGTGTTTCTGGGCGGAAACTGGCCGTTTTCTGGGCGTGTGCGAAAAAACGCTGGCGTTTCTGGGAAAAACGCGGGAGTGTCTGAAGAAACGGGGGAGTGTCTGGGCGAACGCTGGGTGTGTTTGGGACGTCAAACCAGGAACGAAACTGACTGAACTGATCGCAATGGCTGAGTAAGTCTCGAGCTACTCAGAAACTGCTAAGAAATTTCTATTCGCAATTCTGCTAATCTTTCGTTCGCAATTCTGCTATGCTAAGATACACTCCCAGTAGGCGGCGGCTTAGCGTGTGCAATGCTGCTAAAAGCAGCTAGCGAGCGAACAACTCGGAATGAGGGCCCATATTTCTTTCACTATCAGTGCTAAGTGTGCCGACTTTATCTGAAATGTTCCACTCCTGTGCAACATGAATAAAATGTTCTGCGCACGTTTCAGCAAAATGTCTCTCTTCTGTTTTCATTACAGTCAGAGCATGTGAATGTAGCTCCCACTGATCATCAATATAATGCACTGTAACTCCGAGGTAATTATGGTTACCCAGCGATGTCCAGTAATCTCCAGTGAGAGCAGCATGTGGTGCACATTGTAACGCCATCGCTTTTGTAGTCCTCTCCTTTTCATACAAGTCATGTATTCTTCTTGTGATGGTGCGTCTTGAGGGAGGCTCATACGTGCTGTCATTCGTTGCGATCCTAAGAACGTTCCTCAGACCGACATCTTCGACAATACTAATTGGCCTGCAGTTTGTAGCCATCCACTTCGCTATGTTATTTGTTAGCTTTTCTTGCTTTTGTTTATCTATACTTCTCCCATACGCTGTATCCAATGTAGTCTGCCGAAGCTTCCCTCCACTGTTTGTTTGGGTGGGTGAGTTTCTGGCATCAACGGTGTGTATTGCATTTAAGTGATACTTCAGACTCAAAGTACTCCGGTGATAAGAAAATTCAGCTTTGCAGTGTTTACAAATAACTTTGGTTTTATCAACTGTGCCATCTGGTAGAGATTTAAAATGAAAATGTCCATGTAGGATTTAGCTTCCTTTCTCCATTTTCTGTGAATTTTTTTTTTAAATAAATAAAATAAAATTAAAAAAAAAAAATGTTAATTTTTTTTTTTATAGCAGATTAGGCACCCCAGCAATAAAAGGGAGTATAATAGCTCAGCAGGGAGACCTTAATGAATGAAGGAGGTCCAAAGCTTCCAATCCCATCCACTAAGTCTCCTGTTAATATAAGGAATATCAGCCCCAATGTACATAAATCTGGCAGACCACTGTCACTGTATTATATTTCCTTTCCTGATAGAACCCCAAGTGCACGTACACAGGTGTGTGGGAGATCTCGTGTCCCTAGGCCGAGTGTCCGAGAGGTAGTCTGCCCAGTCTCCCTGAATCACAGCAATCGGGTGGCTGCCAACTTCCAGGTCCAGCGTCTTCCAACGCAAGCGAGTCTGGCAGCGTGTGGATACAGCGGCTTCCACCGCAAGCGGTTATGGCAGCTAATGAAAAATATTTTTTTTTATAAGAAATGCTGTCTGTTTATTAACACAACAATTCACTTAATTAACAACAACATATAAAAGTAAGGTACACAAAATATCACATACATCTGATGGGCTGGATTAGGGTGCTAGGGGGCTGGTCCAAAGGCAAATTCACTAGCAGCAGACAATAGCCCTGTGGACATCCTAAGCATAACCAGCCTTGGGCTCTTTGAGCCGTTCCTGGTTGTAAAAATACAGGGGAAAAATTGCGTAGGGTTCCCCCATATTTAAACAACCAGCAGCGGGCTCTGCGCCTGGTCCTGGTTCCAAAAATACGGGCGACAAAAGATGTAGGGGTCCCCCGTATTTTTAAAACCAGCACCGGGCTCTAATAGCCAGAGAGATAATGCCACAGCCGGGGGGACACTTTTATATAGGTTCTTGCGGCCGTGGCATTACCCCCCCAACTAGTCACCACTGGCTGGGGTTCCCTGGAGGAGTGGGAACCCCTTCAATCAAGGGGTCCCCCTACCAGCCACCCAAGGGCCAGGGGTGAAGCCCGAGGCTGTTCCCCCCATCCGTGGGCGGTGGATGAGAGGCTGATAGAATATTTTTGTGTGTGTGGTAGAACTACAAGTCCCAGCAAGACTTCCCCGCAAGCTGGTACTTGGAGGACCACCAGTACCAGCATGCGGGGAAATAACGGGCCCGCTGGTACCTGTAGTTCTACTACAAAAAAAATACCCCCAAAAAAACACAACGCACACACCGTGAAAGTACAACTTTATTACATGCACACCTACATACACACATACTTACCTATGTTGACACGGAGCCCCTCGGTCCTCTTCTCCAGTAGAATCCATGGGGTACCTGTAAATAAAAATCATACTCACAAACAATCCTTGCGTAGTTCTGTCCTCTTCTTTTCCGACGTAATCCACGAACTTGATTAAAATAATAAAATGGAAACCTGATCCACGCGACTAAAGGGGTTCCATGTTTACACATCGAACCCCCTTTCCCGAATATCGGGACCCCCCAAGACTTCTGCCACTGAAGGTCCCTGTAGCCAATCAGGGAGCGCTACGTCATGGCGCTCTCCTGATTGGCTGTGCACTCCTGCCCTGTCAATCAGGACAAGCGCACTGCCTAGAATAGAGGGGAACTTTGCGGTCTGCGGTAGACCGCAAAGTCAATTGGGGTCACCCACAAGAGTACAAGTAAAAGAAACCATGACAATAATTGAAAATGTGTAAAAGGAACCACGGTAATCATTCATACATGTGGACTAAAAAGGCGGAGAACCTCGAGTAAGCAATTCCATGATATATCATGTAGCGAGTCCAACTACTTTACGTATGAGATCTCTGGCGGGCAACGGGAGAGTTACAATATATGGCAGCCAAATAGCAAAAAAATTGGAAGAGTGCGATTCCACATCTAATAAACATTCTACCATCTGATAAAGGTAGGACAGTCGGGGGAGCATGAGTGTAATAGACACAGGCTCTTTATACACCCACTGAGATAATATGGATTTCCTTGTGGTTGCTGCTACACATGTTAACAATAATTTGTTACATTTGGATAATGTGGATTGAGTATCAAATTGGCTCCAAAACGCCCAATCTTGGGTAATAGTGAGGGTGATATTCAAATTTATATTAATGTAATCACTAACGTCCTTTCATAGCTTTTGAATCACTGGGCAGTCCAGAGAGAGTGAACAATGGGGGTTCATCGCAGAGGTGTGAACGGGTCGGAACTGCACATGTGCGGCTGCCGCATTGCCATCGCCGGGCAGCGACACCGCGTATGAAGAAAGCGGTTGCAGCGGCAATCGCAAGAAGATTGACAGGAGGAAGGCGTTCCGGGGCGTTAACTGACCATTTTCCGGGCGTGAAGATCCGAATGCAGGTGTGTCCAGACGTTTGGAGGGCGGATGTCTGACATCAATTCCGGGACCTTCATCGCTGGATCCATCGCACAGGGTAAGTAACTGCAGGGCTAGTCTTGTTTTACACAAAAAAATTTTAGCATAGCAGGGCTGCACAAGCTATCGCAGCCCTGCTATGCTAAAATACACTCCCCCATAGGAGGCGTCTAGTTGATCGCACGAGCAGCAAAAAGTTGCTACGTGCGATCAACTCGGAATGACTCCCTATATCTGCATCAGGTATGGAACACATAAAACACAAAGAATCATCAGAAACACATCTAAGAAATCTGAGGCGAGGGGTGTAGTATGCCCTATGTAATATTTTGAAATACTTTTCAGCGTAAGAGGAAGATACCAAACATTTATTGAGCATCACATGCCATTTAAGTATTGTAGAAAGATCCGCATTAGGCAGGGTATCTTTCCATTTGGCCAATCCAGTTGTAAGCTTGGACAGATGTAGCCTATGTCTAGTATGTGTGTATATTAAAGAGGTGGAGTAAGGAGAGCGAACGTTCAGTCTGAGCTGAAAGTCAACAGGTCGTAAACGTGAAAGGAAATTTGACGCAAAACTTCTCATCTGAAAGTAGCGGGTTTTTTTTTTTTTTTCAACATCAATAGTTTTTATTGAAATTTTATATAGATATGGGGGTACAGAAAAAATAGTAGGGAATAGGGAGGGGGGAACAGAGTAACAGGGGAGGGGGGGGATGTACACACCAATAATATGAAAATAAGAATTTACTTACCGATAATTCTATTTCTCATAGTCCGTAGTGGATGCTGGGGACTCCGTAAGGACCATGGGGAATAGCGGCTCCGCAGGAGACTGGGCACATCTAAAGAAAGCTTTAGGACTAACTGGTGTGCACTGGCTCCTCCCCCTATGACCCTCCTCCAAGCCTCAGTTAGGATACTGTGCCCGGACGAGCGTACACAATAAGGAAGGATTTTGAATCCCGGGTAAGACTCATACCAGCCACACCAATCACACCGTATAACTTGTGATCTGAACCCAGTTAACAGTATGATAACAGAGGAGCCTCTGAAAAGATGGCTCCCAACAATAATAACCCGATTTTTGTAACAATAACTATGTACAAGTATTGCAGACAATCCGCACTTGGGATGGGCGCCCAGCATCCACTACGGACTATGAGAAATAGAATTATCGGTAAGTAAATTCTTATTTTCTCTAACGTCCTAAGTGGATGCTGGGGACTCCGTAAGGACCATGGGGATTATACCAAAGCTCCCAAACGGGCGGGAGAGTGCGGATGACTCTGCAGCACCGAATGAGAGAACTCCAGGTCCTCCTCAGCCAGGGTATCAAATTTGTAGAATTTAGCAAACGTGTTTGCCCCTGACCAAGTAGCTGCTCGGCAAAGTTGTAAAGCCGAGACCCCTCGGGCAGCCGCCCAAGAAGAGCCCACTTTCCTTGTGGAACGGGCTTTTACAGATTTTAGCTGTGGCAGGCCTGCCACAGAATGTGCAAGCTGAATTGTACTACAAATCCAACGAGCAATAGTCTGCTTAGAAGCAGGAGCACCCAGCTTGTTGGGTGCATACAGGATAAACAGCGAGTCAGATTTCCTGACTCCAGCCGTCCTGGAAACATATTTTCAGGGCCATGACAACACCCAGCAACTTGGATTCTTCCAAGTCCCTAGTAGCCGCAGGCACCACAATAGGTTGGTTCAGGTGAAAACGCTGGAACCACCTTAGGGAGAAACTGAGGACGAGTCCTCAATTCCGCCCTGTCCGAATGGAAAATCAGATAAGGGCTTTTACAGGATAAAGCCGCCAATTCTGACACGCGCCTGGCCCAGGCCAGGGCCAACAGCATGACCACTTTCCATGTGAGATATTTTAACTCCACAGATTTAAGTGGTTCAAACCAATGTGACTTTTGGAACCCAAACTACATTGAGATCCCAAATTGCCACTGGAGGCACAAAAGGAGGCTGTATATGCAGTACCCCTTTTACAAACGTCTAAACTTCAGGGACTGAAGCTAGTTCTTTTTTGGAAGAAAATTGACAGGGCCGAAATCTGAACCTTAATGGACCCCAATTTCAGGCCCATAGACACTCCTGTTTGCAGGAAATGTAGGAATCGACCCAGTTGAATTTCCTCCGTCGGGCCTTACTGGCCTCGCACTACGCAACATATTTTCGCCAATTGCGGTGATAATGTTTTTGCGGTTACATCCTTCCTGGCTTTAGATCAGGATATGGATGACTTCATCCGGAATGCCTTTTTTCCTTCAGGATCCGGTGTTCAACCGGCATGCCGTCAAACGCAGCCGCGGTAAGTCTTGGAACAGACAGGGTCCTTGCTGGAGCAGGTCCCTTCTTAGAGGTAGAGGCCATGGATCCTCCGTGAGCATCTCTTGAAGTTCCGGTTACCAAGTCCTTCTTGGCCAATCCGGAGCCACGAATATAGTGCTTTCTCCTCTCCATCTTATCAATCTCAGTACCTTGGGTATGAGAGGCAGAGGAGGGAACACATACACTGACTGGTACACCCACGGTGTTACCAGAGCGTCTACAACTATTGCCTGAGGGTCTCTTGACCTGGCGCAATACCAGTCGAGTTTTTTAATCATGTGGACGACTTCTGGGTGAAGTCCCCACTCTCCCGGGTGGAGGTCGTGCTGAGGAAGTCTGCTTCCCAGTTGTCCACTCCCGGAATGAATACTGTTGACAGTGCTATCACATGATTTTCCGCCCAGCGAAGAATCCCTGCAGCTTCTGCCATTGCCCTCCTGCTTCTTGTGCCACCCTGTCTGTTTACGTGGGTGACTGCCATGATGTTGTCCGACTGGATCAACACCGGCTGACCTTGAAGCAGAGGTCTTGCTAAGCTTAGAGCATTGTAAATGGCCCTTAGCTTAGGATATTTATGTGAAGTGATGTATCCAGGCTTGACCCTAAGCCCTGGATATTCCTTCCCTGTGTGACTGCTCTCCAGCCTCGCAGGCTGGCATCCGTGGTCACCAGGACCCAGTCCTGAATGCCGAATCTGCGGCCCTCTAGAAGATGAGCACTCTGCAACCACCACAGGATGGATACCCTTGTCCTTGGTGACAGGGTTATCCGCTGATGCATCTGAAAATGCGACCCGGACCATTTGTCCAGTAGGTTCCACTGGAAAGTTCTTGCGTGGAATCTAACGAATGGGATTGCTTCGTAGGAAGCCACCATTTTTACCCAGAACCCTTGTGCATTGATGCACTGAGACTTGGTTCGGTTTTAGGAGGTTCCTGACTAGCTCGGATAACTCCCTGGCTTTCTCTTCCGGGAGAAACACCTTTTTTCTGGACTGTGTCCAGGAACATCCCTAGGAAACAGAAGACAAGTCGTCGGAACCAGCTGCGATTTTGGAATATTGAGAATCCAATCGTGCTGCCGCAACACTACCTGAGATAGTGCTACACCGACTTCCAACTGTTCCCTGGATCTTACCCTTATCAGGGAATCGTCCAAGTAAGGGATAACTAAAATTTCCTTCCTTCAAAGGAATATCATTTCGGCCATTACCTTGGTAAAGACCCGGGGTGCCGTGGACCATCCCTACGGCAGCGTCTGAACTGATAGTGACAGTTCTGTACCATAACCTGAGGTACCCTTGGTGAGAAGGGTAAATTTTGACATGAAGGTAAGCATCCCTGATGTCCCGAGACATCATGTAGTCCCCTTCTTCCAGGTTCGCAATCACTGCTCTGAGTGACTCAATCTTGAATTTGAACCTCTGTATGTAAGTGTTCAAAGATTTTAGATTTAGAATCGGTCTCACCGAGCCGTCTGGCTTCGGTACCACAATAGTGTGGAATAATACCCCGTTCCCTGTTGCAGGAGGGGTACCTTGATTATCACCTGCTGGGAATACAGCTTGTGAATGGCTTCCAAAACTGCCTCCCTGTCAGAGGGAGACGACGGTAAAGCCGACTTTTGGAAACGGCTAGGGGGAGACGTCTCGAATTCCAATATGTACCCTTGAGATATTACCTGAAGGATCCAGGGGTCTACTTGCGAGTGAGCCCACTGCGCACTGAAATTCATTGAGAACGGGCCCCCACCGTGCCTGAGCTTGTAAGGCCCTAGCGTCATACTGAGGGCTTGGCAGAGGCGGGAAAGGGTTTCTGTTCCTGGGAACTGGCTAATCTCTTCAGCCTTTTTCCTCTCCCTCTGTCACGAGCAGAAAAGAGGAACCTTTTGTCCGCTTGCCAACAAAGGACTGCGCCTGATAATACGGCGTCTTATCTTGAGAGGCGACCTGGGGTACAAACGTGGATTTCCCAGTTGTTGCCGTGGCCACCAGGTCTAAAAGACCGACCCCAAATGTCCCCTTTCAAAGGCAATACTTCCAAATGCCGTTTGGAATCCGCATCACCTGACCATTTTACTGGTAGAATTGGACAACGCACTTATACTTGATGCCAGTCGGCAAATATTCCGCTGTGCATCATGTATATATAGAAATGCATCTTTTAAATGCTCTATAGGCAATAATATACTATCCTTATCTAGGATATCAATATTTCCAGTCAGGGAATCCGACCATGCCAACCCAGCACTGCACCTCCAGGCTGAGGCGATTGCTGGTCGCAGTATAACACCAGTATGTGTGTGAATACATTTTTGGATACCCTCCTGCTTTCTATCAGCAGGATCCTTAAGGGCGGCCATCTCATGAGAGGGTAGAGCCCTTGTACTTACAAGCGTGTGAGCGCCTTATCCCCCTTAGGGGGTGTTTCCCAACGCACCCTAACCTCTGGCGGGAAAGGGTATACAGCCAATACTTTTTAAGAAATTATCAATTGTTATCGGGGGGAAACCCACGCATCATCACACACCTCATTTTATTTCTCAGATTCAGGAAAACTACAGGTAGTTTTTCCCTCACCGAACATAATACCCCTTTTTGGTGGTACTCGTATTATCAGAAATGTATAAAACATTTTCCATTGTCTCAATCATGTAACGTGTGGCCCTACTGGAAATCACGGTTGTCTCTTCACCGTCGACACAGGAGTCAGTATCCGTGTCGGCGTCTGTATCTGCCATCTGAGGTAACGGGCGCTTTAGAGCCCCTGACGGCCTATGAGACGTCTGGACAGGCACAAGCTGAGTAGCCGGCTGTCTCATGTCAACCACTGTTTTTTTATACAGAGCTGACACTCACGTAATTTTCAACAGTACATCCACTCAGGTGTCGACCCCCTAGGTGGTGACATCACTGTTACAGACACTCTGCTCCGTCTCCACATCATTTTTCTCCTCATACATGTTGACACAAACGTACCGACACACAGCACACACACAGGGAATGCTCTGATAGAGGACAGGACCCCACTAGCCCTTTGGGGAGACAGAGGGAGAGTATGCCAGCACACACCAGAGCGCTATATATATATATATATATATATACAGGGATAACCTTATATAAGTGTTTTTCCCCTTATAGCTGCTGTATGTTTTAATACTGCGCCTAATTAGTGCCCCCCTCTCTTTTTTTAACCCTTTCTTGACTGCAGGGAAGAGCCAGGGAGCTTCCCTCCAACTGAGCTGTGAGGGAAAATGGCGCCAGTGTGCTGAGGAGATCTCCCGTTTTTCTGTATATTCTGGCAGGGGTTAAATGCATCCATATAGCCCAGGAGCTATATGTGATGTATTTTTTGCCATGTAAGGTATTTTTATCATGTTTTATTGCGTCTCAGGGCGCCCCCCCCAGCGCCCTGCACCCTCAGTGACCGGAGTATGAAGTGTGCTGAGAGCAATGGCGCACAGCTGCAGTGCTGTGCGCTACCTTATTGAAGACAGGAACGTCTTCTGCCGCCGATTTTTCCGGACCTCTTCGCTCTTCTGGCTCTGTAAGGGGGCCGGCGGCGCAGCTCCGGGACCCATCCAGGCTGGGCCTGTGATCGTCCCTCTGGAGCTAATGTCCAGTAGCCAAGAAGCCCAATCCACTCTGCACGCAGGTGCGTTCTCTTCTTCTCCCCTTAGTCCCTCGATGCAGTGAGCCTGTTGCCAGCAGGTCTCACTGAAAATAACAAACCTAAACTAAAACTTTCACTAAGAAGCTCAGGAGAGCCCCTAGTGTGCACCCTTCTCGTCGGGCACAGAAATCTAACTGAGGCTTGGAGGAGGGTCATAGGGGGAGGAGCCAGTGCACACCAGTTAGTCCTAAAGCTTTCTTTAGATGTGCCCAGTCTCCTGCGGAGCCGCTATTCCCCATGGTCCTTACGGAGTCCCCAGCATCCACTTAGGACGTTAGAGAAACATACCCTCAAAAAAGGAGCACATTAGCGAACCAAAACTGTGGATCAGTAAATGAACAAAACTACATAGCAAAAATGTGTAGAGGTTGACAACCTCTAAATCAAAACACTTATATAAATTGCGTAACAGTAATACAGTCATCGTGTCCAAGTAAAAATGAAGAGGTAGGTTTCTCATTCCAGCTGAACTGTAAAGGAGACGACATAGAAGGGTGTGATATAAGGGCAGCACAGTCTCCAGTCCAACCGTAACATAGTCATGCCAGGATAACCATCTCAGAATGGGTGAGGAAGAGGAATAAGACATATATTCAGTTTCCATGGTATAGTGAAAGTGAATCTTCTGAAATACTTTTATAACAGGGGGTGCCACTGACTGCTTCCAAGTTTGAGCTATAGTAGCTCGTGCAGCTATACACGTGTCCCAGTAAGTAACTTTGATGAGCTGGAACTTCCGTAGGATAGGTATGAAGTAGCGCTAAAGTGGGGGATAGGTGTAAAGATACTTGTAAGACTTTATCAGTGTAAAAACGTCTGACCAGAAAAGTCGGAGTGAGGGACATGACCAAAGAACATGAAACAAGTGGCCTATTTCTCCACAACTCCTCCAACAATATTGAGAGAATGAAGGCCAGAAGGTGTGCAGTCTAACTGGGGTTTAATATAATCTATTCAACAGTTTGACATGCATTTCTGAATGATTTAAACATCTAGACATGCGGAATGTTAAACAATATAATTTTTCCCACTGTATATCAGTTATTGAGACGTCCAAATCAGTCTCCCAACATTTCTGGGCGTTAGACTTTTGGGATGGAGCTAATACTATAAGCGTATGAGGATGTAGTCAGCAATACACGGGATAAAACAGATTGAGCTATAGAGCTGGGAGGAGTTCGTGAATGGGGCAGGCTCTTAAACCAGTGTCTAATTTGAAAGTAATGAAACAGTTCTTTATGTGGGAGAGAGAATCGGTCATGTAGCTGGGGGAATGTGAGGAGAGTGTTTTCATCCAGTAGATCTCCTAGAGTAGAAATACTGCAGGCGCTCCAAACAGTAATATTCAAATTGGTTATTAACTTACCGATAGCTTTCAATGAAAGAACTGCATATTGGGCAGTAAATCTGGGAAGTTTACCCAATAGATTATCCCATACTGGTAAAGATGAGATTGTAGAAGGGAAAATGGATAAGTTTAAGGGATGGAGGGCTTTCGGAGTCCAGAGCAGGTCCTCTAGGGGGTAGCCTAAACATCCAACACTCTCAATATGTGCCCACTGGGACATAGAATGGGTAAACCTTCAGTATATTAGTTGAGCTAGCAGACAAGCTTCTTGGTATAAGACTAAATCAGGGAGAGCAAGACCTCGGTGATGAGGAAGGATCATTTGAGTACGTGCTAATTTAGGGGTATGAGCTTTCCATAAATAATATATTAAAATAAGTCTGTATTTATCAAGGTAATATTTAGGGAAAGAATAAGGTATAGTCCTAAATAGATACATAAGCTTGGGCAGTAAGGACATTTTAAAGGCAGTTAAATGCCCTAACCAGGATATATCATACAGAAGCCAAGAGCACGTCAAAGTTTGAAAGGTAATTATCAGGGAAGGTAGATTCACATTAAATACTTTAGAGTGTCAGGCTCCAGAGCCCTACCTCCGGTGGGTGCTCCCGCGGGTTACCGTCCCACTGGTTGGCGCGGCTGCGGCGGCAGGGAGCTACTGGCAGCGGGTCCTCCTGGACGGATGTGCGGCTGCCAAGGGCCGGGGGCCGAGGGTCTGGAGAGCCAAGCAATACGGCGGGGATCGCTGCGGTAAGGTCCTCTAATGGTGACAGAATAGTGTGTCAGAGACAGAAGCTGGCTAAAGCTGTGTGCTAACAACTAAGTATGTCTTCTGTGCTGGGGGCAGCCATGTTGGAGACCAGAGTATTACCAATTAAGTTCCCAATCTGTGTCCAGCCAATCCTGCATGTTCTCCCCTTACAAAAGGGGGCTGGCTCAGGGGGAGAGTGCCAGTGCTTCAAGTTACCTCCTTGTGAAATGTTCTCCAGCTCTGTGCTCCCAGGTTACTTCGGATTCCCTGGTCCGGGTTACTCTCATCCATCGGTTACCTAAACGCTGCTGCAGTCCTGCTGTCTAAGTCCATTGCCACTCGTGGAAGCGCTCACGGGGTCCCAGGTCGTAGAGGAGCTCCAGGTGCTAACAGCGGTTCCCGCAGACGTCTTCATTTCTCTAAAGTCCAAGTTCTCAAGCCTCGTCTTTCAATCACAAACCACGTCTTCATTTCTTCAAAGTCCAATTACTTCAGCCTCGTCTTTTAATCATAAAACACAGTCTTCAGTTCGTCTTTACCGGAGTTCTTCAGCTTCACTCTTCAAGTCATTTACCCATAGACTCTAATTCTTCCAGTTTTTTCTATTTCTCCAATATTCGTGTACAGCCTGATTATTCATTAAAACTACAGTTATCTTCCTACGAAGTCCTCCTTTTCTTTATGCCCTCCAGCTAACGTTAACACTTAGTTTGGCTTCCACCCCATGAGGAGGAATTACATTCAGCCACCTCGTTTACTCTCCTCACAGGTAGCTGTCCCTTCAGCCCAAACTTGGTTGTTGGAACCCCAACTTACGCCAAGCGTGACATAGAGGTGGAAGAGGGAATATGTATCCCTAAATATGTGACGAGTCAGATTTCCAATTGTATGGATATTGAGAGCGTAAAGTAGCCGTAACTGTATCTGATAAATTGATAGGCAAAGCGTCAGTTTTGGTTGTGTTTAATTTATAGTAGGGGGCTTCGCTAAAACTATTCAATAAAGAACGTAGGTGAGGAAGAGAGGAGGAAGGGTGTGAAACAAAGAGGAGCACATCATCAGCAAAGAGACATAGTTTATGAGAAAACTGACCATAAATTAATCCTGGAAATGCTCCGTCTGATCTAATCTTAGTAGCTAAGGGTTCAGTCACCAGTACAAATATTATGGGCGAGAGAGGGCAACGCTGACGCGTACCATTAGAGATTAGGAATGTGTCTGACAGGAAGCCATTACTAAACACCCTTGCTGACGGCAAACTGTATAATGCTAATATTGATGACAAAATCTGATCAGAAAAAAAACTAATTTAGTTAGGACAGTGTGCATGTAGGACCAGTTCAATCTGTCGAACGCTTTTTCAGCGTCTAAAGAGAGCAAAAAGGAACCCATGGCACTCAGAGGATGCGTCAATTAAATTAAAGAGTCTACGGGTGGTGTCGGAGGCCTGCCTGCCAGGTACACAAACCCAACCTAGTCCAGGTGTATCAATAAAGGTAAATAAGCGTTAAGACGGGATGCTATTATCTTAGCATATAGTTATACATCAGTATTAAGCAGTGCAATCAGGCGGTAATTCTGGCAATAGGCCGGGTCCTTCCCTGGTTTGGGAATTGATAACCAGTTGGTCTTCTAACATTTCTCTAGGGAAGGAACCAACATGGGTGACTTCATTAAATAAAGAAGCCAACGTATTAGAAAAATGGTCAACAAAGGTACTATAGAAGTCATTAATCCATCAGGGCCAGGGGCCTTGTTTTTCGGGAGCGATTTAATTGCGGTCTCAACCTCGATTGTGGACCAAGGGGCAAGGAAGGCAAATTAACAGAGGACAGAAAAGACTGTATAGTTTCAGAGGAAAGTTGGGGCGTAAGGGGGTCAGAATTTAAGTTATACAACTGTGCATAGTAATCTGCAAATTGGTTGGCAATATCTAAAAGATTTGCTAATTTAGAACTCATAGGGGAAATAACATATCCTGTTACGAGCTTGTTGAACCCGTAGCCTGTGTGCAAGAATTTTACCAGACTTATTGGCAAATAAATACATTTTTTGTCGCAGTCTATTGAGAGCCGCCTGAGTTTTAACAACAAAGAGTTTTTGTAATTGGCTACAATATCAGATAATTACCTGCGTAAAGCATGAATAGGATGTTGCTTTTTTTATCCTCAGCTACTTTAAGTTTATCTTCCAAATTCGTTTGGAGTTGTTTTGCTTGTTTTTTAAGTGTAGCACTAGCCTTAATAGCTGAACCACGGATCACTGCTTTAAATGCGTAATTATGAAAGGAAGTATCGGAAGGGGAGTTTGTATCCATATAAAGGGAAATACAGTCAGAAATAGTCTTTTTCACCATCGGGTCAGATAACAAATGGGGAGATAATCACCACGGTCTAGGAGGCATAAATGTGTTATTAATGTCCCATTTCCACTAAAGTTGTGCGTGATCGGACCAAGTGATGGGCAAAATATCTACTGAACTACAATTTTCTAGTCCATTTATCACACAGTAGAAGGTGTCGAAGTCGGAAAATATTACAGTACACACATCACGTACAAACACCACATTGATGGCCTCCGTGCGCGTACTTATTCGGCCGTGCGTGCACATATTCGCAAATTGCGTATGATCGCTCACGTGGTCGTGCGTGTTAGCGCGTGGTATGAGTAATTACGGAGGCATTTGTGCTCGCATGGAAAAGCCACAAAGACATATCATATATTTAATCTATATATTGCATAAATCACCCACTGTCTGCTCATCCTTCTAATAGCATGAAGATGGTTTGCACATAAATTATCCTCCCAGAAAACTCTAATACAATGTACCAGATGGCCTTGTTTACACATAGCTTTGAAATCCTATGAAGAAGGCAAATACCTTTGGATACCCCCATTGTTCTAGAGTTGTCCAGTATCTGTCGAAGACAATAAATACTGGATTGTCATTGTCTTATCTGAAGACAGGACAAACAGAAAGACAATAGCCAGGAAACTAGGTTGACTGAAGAGAAACTCAATTAGCAATAGCTAACAAATTACAAACCAGACATTTAGAAATCTGAGGTAAGAACATTCATAGTCTAAACTCTTGCATATATATATTATATATTATATATTTCCTAACAAATTATAATAGCAGGAGTGTGTGTGTGTGTGTGTGTGTGTATGTATAAAATATATATATATATATATATATATATATATATATATATATGGATATCTTGAGGATGGAAATAGATAATCATATCATGTGTAGGATCATATTGTTCAGAGTCATGTAAACATTAATCTGGTGGGTATAAGAATATTATCATATATTGCAACATTAAGTTATTAATAATACCAGATTTATGTATGATTAATGTGATGGGTTTAACTGGTCATGGAGCGGGAACTCGGATGTAAACAACAGAAATCACATCTCAAGTCTTAGCCATCGCCCACCTCTTGAGCTGACCAATGATCCCCGGTGCACAGGATATGTCCCACCCCCGAACCAATGGAAGAAGAGCACACAGTGTCTATTGTATTATGTTTTGATCCACTGTATAAAAAGCCAAGCTGCCTAGCCGGTCGGTAATCTCTCTCTCTGAAGGGTCATCTTGCCTGATAGACCTGAGCACTGGGACCGCGTGGCGCTGGCGAAACCAAACGTATGTACCATTGACTGTAGCCATTTTTCTATTGTATTGCATTGTTGTTTATTGTAACCCCCCTTTCAGCAATTATATGTTGGTGTGTCGGAACCCAGCATCTTAAATACAGTCTGGTGTCGTGTCTCTTTTCCCTGCTAAGGTTATAAGTGTATTTCAGTCACACGTGCAGCTGCAGAGTGCTCACGGCGTGTCTTTGGGTGTGTACGCAGTGCGTGTACTTTGTATGGCCAGCGCGGCATTTGTACGCAAAGTGCGTTCATGGTATGGGGCTTTGTACGCTAACGGTGTCATAAGTACGTAGGCTAAGGTTTGATCACAGCGGCCGCAGCGGCTCCATTTTAAAGTGTATTTAATGTGTTTTTAAAGTGTTGCTTTTAGTCCTGTATGTAAATCA